>NC_090250.1:21033609-21036109 GCF_037325665.1 Littorina saxatilis | reverse complement strand
ATTACATGTCAAAGGATGCCCACGAGAGTGTATATTTCACTCGACCGTATTTTTTGTTTCGCCGACATCTCACAGTGTTTGTCATTATCTTTGCAAATGTAAGTTGCAGTGCTTTTGTCGATATCAATTTCGGACATACCCCTCCCCTCTGTTTCTAGCTAACACTCACCTCTCCCCCCACCCCTCCCCTAAAAACTAAATGTAAAAACATATCCTTGTGAAGTGAATAGACCCTGGAATATCTTGACCCCGGCCCTCCGTATATTATATGCGACTTAAAATCGTTGCCCCCAAAGCACCGTTCGTTTAAGTTGATTATGGTCCAATTATGTACATTTTAATGGTTCAATGTAAAAGGGTTAGGATTTTCTCTTTCAACAAAAACAACACCAACACGGAAAAAATAGTATTGCCGTCACCAACAAACACAGTCAAATTGGCGACGGATAAACTGAGTACAACGAAGAAAAGTTCCATGACTAGAAAAGAAAGACACACACACACACACACACACATACACACACACACTCACACACACACACACACACACACACACACACACACACACACACACACACACACACACACACACACACACACTCTTTGAAGAAGCAGCACACGATTAAAGGACACGTCGAACAGTAAAATAAATGAAACCAACTCGCTAATCAGTCTTGAAAATCCTTCAAATCATATTTCCCTCAGCTACTGTTGCCTTAATGAAGAAGGAGGAGAGGGCGGATGCAGAGGGAGGAAGGGGAAAGGGGGCAAAGGTCGAGAGGGGTTGGTAACGGGTTTTTATTGACACGACGAAATCTTCAAATTCCCCTTGCACGGTTCATCTTCTCACCAGTCCGCAACGCGGTTTGATGCGAGGGCGGGAGAAATATTCACAGATCGATTTCTTTCGCACGCGTTTGCAGACAAAGAGAGTTTAAAAGTGTGCCTGAAACGCAACTGAGCCGCCTGTGACGCAAGCAAAAGCTGATGGCGTTGCGGGCATTGAGCGTAGTACAGTTAAACCCCCTTTGATCGATGAATTGCAGAAACGTCTTCTCCGGACTTGAAGGACAACCACCACATGCACGGCGATGAACCATTGAGTCGAGATCTGATGTAACATCCCAACAAGGCTTCCGTGGAGCCTCGCTTTAAGATCTAAAAAATCCGGGGAAATCCGGCAGTTCTTAAAAAAGAGTCTGAAAACGGAGGAAGTCTGAAAATGGAGGGAGTCCGAAAATTAAGGTAAATTTAAAGATGTTATGAACACAAAATTTAAAAAAAACCAGCATCTCGAAAAGGGGGAAGTATTACATGCATGTGTGTGGGGGGAGGGAGGGGGGGGGGGGTTCTTATGAGCGGGGATCTACTGTATCTCACATAACAACTCAGCTCATTCTGATTCAATGGCAAAATCTGATGTTCTTTTTCTCGGCCAAGCTTTGTGATCTTATGAAAATGGATGTCCAGCATACACAAACCTAATTCTTTCTTCGATGTATTCAAGATGCTGACAGAAGTAAGGACATTCAATCTCGTCGACTGACGTCACAAGCCGTAAGGCGTGCGAGTATAGCAATTTGATACTCTTCATAAACAGCAGAAGCGGGAGGGAAAGAAAGAGGTGACAAAATTCACACTTCTTTCCACTATTACATGACGACAAGTCCGCGTGCTGGGAAGATGATGGAGAGAGTGTGTAAGTGGGGAATGGAGAGGGGTGGGGGTGGGGAATGGAGAGGGGTGGGGGTGGGAGTAGGAAGGCAAAAGGAAGGAAGGGGAAGGGAAGGAATAACGGGAAAGGGACACAACCCCGCCCCGGGGGCATTCCCAAAGATCAGAACATGGTTTTCTTCTCAATCTTTTAATAAGGAGAATGGAGGGGAAAGGGAGTCTGCTCGAGCATTAGAGGAAGAGCGAAAACATTGCCTGGAAGGGCTTGTATTAATAAAGAGATCGCTCCATTTTTGGGGCCAGAAATTGGAAAGGAAAGCGAGCTGTGTTCAGTCCCCTGTTACGAGATTAAAGATGGTAAAAATATCAATATCTTGTAATAACTCTCCCCAACTGGAGCCTCATAATCAACCGGATCATTTTTATTTCATTTTTTTTATCTTCCTTTACTTCATCAATGGAGAAAACGAATAAAGGACAACGGCAAAAAGTATTTATTATTACAATGCACAAAGGAAATCACCCACTGCGTGGATTCATCTAAAAGCTGAAATATTCAATGTCACAACAAAAACAAAAATCCCACTAGCTTCATTATTACCTTTTTTCAGCTAAGCTACATTATCAACTGAAGATTTTCTTTTCAAACTGCATTCAGTTCAGCAAGGGGGTGGATTGAGGGGGGAGGGGTAGGGAGGGGAGGATGACGAAGGAAAGATGGATGGGGGGAAGGGGGAGGGACGAGAAGGAGAAAAAAAACAATGAAAGGATAAACACGCACAGACCGGAAAGATTACAGGAAAAAGCTGTTTGAAATATGTACAAG
>NC_090250.1:21013609-21028609 GCF_037325665.1 Littorina saxatilis | reverse complement strand
GCATAAAATTCACCGTTGCTGCAAAACAGTGTGTTTTACGAAAGCACACTCCTGAACCAGACTTGTTGATGAGTGATTGTATACATATTTATAGTTAATTATTAAATTATGTCGTCGATTACATAACTATCACTGTGTAATATTACTTTGTCGATAATATCTTCAGGCGTAGGGCTATGTTAGCCCCCCCGGGTATGAGCAATCAGAGTACAGAGACGACAAATAAAGAAAGTGACATTGTTTTGACAGTGTCGTAAGCGGCAGACGGGTGCAAACCTCTTGCAGCGAAAGGGCAGCAATGCCTGGTACCACCTTGCGCATCATGTGTGCACAGAGCTGGGAAAAGTACCCCAGTCTGTGTTCCCTTAATCCGATATGTTGTTTGGATAGACACAGATCTCTGAGTGGATTTAGAGTCGCTCTGCATTAAACGTGCCTGGCTATGATTCAAAAATGGAAGACATATGGAAGGAGAGAATTATGTATGTTTTATTTATGTTTTATGTATGTTTCTTTGGTATGTTTTATGTATGTTTTATGTATGTTTTAAGTTTGTTTTATGTAGGTTTTGTAGCTTCTGCATTGGAACACAGAAGTCTGCTTATTACGTTTGTGCAACATTTTGATGGTAAAACACAAACACCAACATTATTTGGATGTTACTACGGTTTCTTTCGCCAAAACAAACACAAGCAAAAGTGACAATGAGTGTAACTGAAATAGTGTATACACAGACAACGCTTACTTATTTTTCGATTGCCAGTCAGGCCGACCGCCCAAATAAACCTGTTTTAATTGTAACGAATAAACGGCACACATGAATAAGGCTTGTGCTACATGTATTCGTAACTTTCTCGATAGAACATGTACAATCATAAAATAGTTTCTGGGAGAGGGGGGGGGGGGGGGTCAGGACTAACACAGGCAGATTTCGTCAGTTGTGCTTTGATTTCTTTCCTTTATTTTGCATCCCAAAACACCAGTGTAGTTCACTCAAAAAGAAACTGGTCTGATCACCAAAACGTGTGACACAAATTATACCACTTATATTTGAACATGTATCGTGCAAATTACTGTTTTATGTTCATACTTTGATGTGCTTTCATTTCAAACCGATACTAATGATGGTCAACAACAACTTTTCTCTGTCCGGCTTCATGCGTATGTAAACCCCTTCTCACAGTCTGGGTTTAACGGGGTTGGACTCGTCCGTCACAAACTCGTAAAAGAAAAACAGTTGTTGTAATTTTGACGTTTATTCTCTTCTTCTAAATCTAGATGGACATTTACTTTCACTTTACTAGACTAAACAAAGAATGACTAAAAGGAAAATATAGAAATAAGAAAAGAATTAGGAAAAGAAAAGGACTCTAGCCAGCATGTGCATCCTGAAATCAACAAACATTCAAATGCAATCAATTACACGGCTAGAAAACATAACCAACATCATTCAAAACGAACATCAGAACAAATATCTTATTTTGACAACACACTTTGATTAACAGTCATCGGATCAAAACACTGCCCACTGGTTAACAACATTTTATCAGAACATCGCCCAAATGAACTAGAACCACAAGCGAACTCACTGCCAATCTTACAGTTTGGAGTATACGCTATCTTCTGTTAATATGCTTATGGATTAGACTTCATTAATTGGATCCAAAACATAAGGAACACAAGTCTAAATCAATTCCAATTCGCACACAATGGAACTTAATTGTCCATCAGAATGAGACACAACTTATCCGAAAAAGGATTAAAGTCTCATAGAGCCCAAAGACTCATTTACTCATATATCTGTTAGTTCTTTCATAAATCACTAACTTTCCGAGTACATCGTTCAATGGCATTTTTTCTGATCTCAAGTTTACAACCATGACAACCAATATGATCCTCGTATTAATCTTTCACTCAGTTACATATTACTCACAAAAGGACAAACACATTCCGCCGCATCATTACATAGTTTTTCCTGCCTTTCTCCACCAAGAAAGATAACGCATTACTTTGTTCTTCTAACAATAAAACTATCATTCTAAACTATGCTTATTAGCTACTGACGTGACTCAAAACAAAACAAAGATTGGCCATACTTAATCCACATTCCAATAGCAGAACCATAATATCTAGCGTCACAAATTGCAGATCAAGTATAAGAATTACATCATGCTTTTACAAAATAACATTAGAAAAATATCCGCTGTTTCATACATCATACACTTATAATCGCATAACAATAAAAAGTAACAAAATGAAATAATCCACAACATACCTTAGTCAGGAAGCACAGAGCAAAATAAAACACGTCTTTCTTTGACGGTGGATTCTGTGAAAGTGAGGTCTTTCTCACGGTTCTTCATGCCTGGAACTTTTCTTAACTATTTACTGTAATTAACAATGACTGCGCGCGATAACCGCGGCGGCCTGGAACTCTGGTGACACGGCGTTGTTTGGAAAATGTAATAGCTGTGGACAGGCTTACGGTAAGAGACACACGTGCACAGTATTGTGACTAACATTAATACAGACTACAAGGACGAACACTACAGTAAACACTACTGTGGTTACACATACCTCGGGGAAGAGAAATGTTCCCCACAATTCCACAAAATTGGGAACATTGACCAATTAAACATGGAAGAAATAACTATTTCAGCTTTAACATTGACAGTGCCCCAAGAGCGTACTGAACCGCGCTGACGATTCCGGTCGGCGCTGAATGTAACAAGAGGGCCTGCAGTGTGGTTGTGGCTTGCTTGATCAGCTCCACATCTAACTCTTGTTTCTCCAAGTTCTCGCAATGGTGTTGGAGACCATATCTTTCGACTGGTTTTCTTGTTCTCGCTGAACGTCTTACTGGATTTTGTTCCTCATCCGAGCTCGCAAGGTCATCATCGACTTCCTCGTCGATTACCCCAGCCCCAGGATTTCTCAGAACATCCGGCTCGTTCTCCTCTTCGACCAGTGAAGAATGAATGGCTTTCCTCTGTCCGCGATGCCCAGGAGAAGTGCTGACGTCAACTGGCGTATGACCTCCTCAAAGGCGGTCTGAGGCGCCTCTCTCCACAGATGACTGATTAATGACGAAAGCGTCAGGGTCCCCTTTTTGCCGCCCTGCTTCTGGCTTTTCCTTGGGATGTACCCTGCCGTCAGGTCATTCAGCGGTTTGACAAGCCTTGAGAATCCTGGGACCCACCGGCGGTAAAAACCAGCAAATCCAATGAAGGACTTGACGTCTTTCACCGTTTTGGGTGTGGGCCATGTCGTCAGGGCTTGGGTCTTACTTGGGTCGGGTCTAATCCCGTCCGCAGAAATCAGAAACCCCAAGTGACACACTTCTTTCACACAAAAAATACATTTATCAGGATCAAGCTTCAAACCAAACTTTCGCATCCGTTCCAACACGCTCACTGTCTTCTCCTCTAATTCTTCTAGTGATTTGGCATGCACTAACACATCATCAAGAAAGATAATCAGTTCCGACAAATTCATGTCCTGAAAACACTGTTCCATAAGACGCTGGAAGGTCATTGGTGCGTTCACTAGTCCGAAACTGAGTCTCTCAAACTCGAAAAGTCCGAATGGTGTATTGAAGACTGATATCGCTTTCGCCCTTTCACTGAGAGGAACCTGGTAGTAGGCCTTTGAAAGGGCGATGTTGATCACTACGAAGAGTGTTGTCAGGTGTTTCAACACCTCTTTCGCGTCGTTGGTTTGCAGGTCGTTGACCTGCTTCAGTGCAGCTCCTCGCAGGCTACGACGAAGGAATGCCCCCTTGTCGTGGATGGCGTCGTCATCTATAGTCTGCGACACCTGCTGACGCCACTCCTCAAAGCTCACCTCCTGGTTGTTGGTCGGAGGAAGCCCTGTGAAAACCTTTAGTTTAGGAGTGTTCAGGGTTGGCTGGACATTAACTCTGACGTCCCTCGTCTCTGCGGTCTGCACCTGTTGATGAAGAGTTCTCATCTGCTCTTCGTGACGTAGCTGCATAGCCGCCATCTGCTCCTGAAGAGCCTTGATTTGAGCTGCAGCACCCTCTCCGTCACCTGCACTAGCGCCGGTATTCTCCGTCGTGGACATGATGACTCCACTGGGCTGGACTGCTGGCTAGAATCCTATACTACTGATTTTTTTGTTTTTTTTTTGTTGTTGACAGACAAGTCCCTTATTGGGCGCCAGAAAATGTAAACCCCTTCTCACAGTCTGGGTTTAACGGGGTTGGACTCGTCCGTCACAAACTCGTAAAAGAAAAACAGTTGTTGTAATTTTGACGTTTATTCTCTTCTTCTAAATCTAGATGGACATTTACTTTCACTTTACTAGACTAAACAAAGAATGACTAAAAGGAAAATATAGAAATAAGAAAAGAATTAGGAAAAGAAAAGGACTCTAGCCAGCATGTGCATCCTGAAATCAACAAACATTCAAATGCAATCAATTACACGGCTAGAAAACATAACCAACATCATTCAAAACGAACATCAGAACAAATATCTTATTTTGACAACACACTTTGATTAACAGTCATCGGATCAAAACACTGCCCACTGGTTAACAACATTTTATCAGAACATCGCCCAAATGAACTAGAACCACAAGCGAACTCACTGCCAATCTTACAGTTTGGAGTATACGCTATCTTCTGTTAATATGCTTATGGATTAGACTTCATTAATTGGATCCAAAACATAAGGAACACAAGTCTAAATCAATTCCAATTCGCACACAATGGAACTTAATTGTCCATCAGAATGAGACACAACTTATCCGAAAAAGGATTAAAGTCTCATAGAGCCCAAAGACTCATTTACTCATATATCTGTTAGTTCTTTCATAAATCACTAACTTTCCGAGTACATCGTTCAATGGCATTTTTTCTGATCTCAAGTTTACAACCATGACAACCAATATGATCCTCGTATTAATCTTTCACTCAGTTACATATTACTCACAAAAGGACAAACACATTCCGCCGCA
This sequence comes from Littorina saxatilis, assembly GCF_037325665.1. Classification (NCBI taxonomy): domain Eukaryota; kingdom Metazoa; phylum Mollusca; class Gastropoda; order Littorinimorpha; family Littorinidae; genus Littorina; species Littorina saxatilis. The sequence continues at coordinate 21,023,629 of NC_090250.1, read as the reverse complement.
TCATTACATAGTTTTTCCTGCCTTTCTCCACCAAGAAAGATAACGCATTACTTTGTTCTTCTAACAATAAAACTATCATTCTAAACTATGCTTATTAGCTACTGACGTGACTCAAAACAAAACAAAGATTGGCCATACTTAATCCACATTCCAATAGCAGAACCATAATATCTAGCGTCACAAATTGCAGATCAAGTATAAGAATTACATCATGCTTTTACAAAATAACATTAGAAAAATATCCGCTGTTTCATACATCATACACTTATAATCGCATAACAATAAAAAGTAACAAAATGAAATAATCCACAACATACCTTAGTCAGGAAGCACAGAGCAAAATAAAACACGTCTTTCTTTGACGGTGGATTCTGTGAAAGTGAGGTCTTTCTCACGGTTCTTCATGCCTGGAACTTTTCTTAACTATTTACTGTAATTAACAATGACTGCGCGCGATAACCGCGGCGGCCTGGAACTCTGGTGACACGGCGTTGTTTGGAAAATGTAATAGCTGTGGACAGGCTTACGGTAAGAGACACACGTGCACAGTATTGTGACTAACATTAATACAGACTACAAGGACGAACACTACAGTAAACACTACTGTGGTTACACGTAAGTCCCTGTTGATGACAGCACAGCTTCACATACACAAAGCAAAGTCAGCCCCATTCCATTTCTAAACGAAACTCTATAACCCCTGTGTTGCTTTCGAAGCAACAACGGTCATTCTTAACACACACACACACACACACACGCACGCACACATGCATGCACATACACGCACACACGCACGCACACATGCATGCACATACACGGCACACACACAAAACACACACACACACACGCACACGCACACACACACACGCACACACACGCACACACGCACGCACACATGCATGCACATACACGACACACACACACACACACACACACACAAAACACACACACACACACGTACACACGTACGTACACACACACACACACACACACACACACACACACACACACACACACACACACACACACCGGACCTCTGCACCTTGTGGGACTGATCTCTCGATTTATATGCACATGTAATGTGTGTAGAACAAGTCCCAATGCAATTCCCGCGCTGACAGTCCAACGCCAACACGCCATAACCTGCTGTCTCAGACGATAATGTATTTCTGGGGTGCTGACGTGGCATTTTTGTCTGCTCCTGCATTTAAGCATAGAAATCTATCATCCCCGAACGTCAACAAGCAAACATGGTGAGAAAATTAGAAGTTAATGCGAGCACTCGTGTTTCCCGCGGGTCCATTTTTTTTTCTTCTTTGTCCATTATTTGTCTTCTTTGTCCATTCTTTGTCTTCTGTGTACATTCTTTGTCTTCTTTGTCCATTACTTGTCCATTCTTTGTCTTCGCTTGCACTTGCTGTTACAGCAAAGTTGGAGATTGTAAAGAAAAATCAGTCTTTTGATTCTGAAATGTCAGCAAACACAAAAATGACAGGAACGCAAGAGAAGTTAAGGCTCGTGCTCTTGTGTCTAGTTATACCATTCTTTGTTTTCGCGTGCACTTGCTGTAACAGCAAAGTTGGAGATTATAAGAAAAAATCAGTCTTTTGATATTGAAATGTCAGCAGAAAAAACGGTTAAAAGACTAGGGAAACTAAGGTTAAGGCTTGTTTGTCCAGTTATTTAATCCTTTGTCTTCGCGTGCACTTGCCGCTGTTACAGCAAAGTTGGAGATTTTAAGAAAAAATCAGAAAGAAGGCTATTTTTCAATATGTTTTTAAAACAACAAAAGACACTTGTCTGAGATGGTTCCAGTACCGATTATTGTACAGAATGTTGCCCACAGAACGGTTTCTATTTTTGAGAAAAATTGTGGATACGTCATTGTGTACATTTTACGGTAGAAATGAAGAAACCCTTTTACATATGTTTTGGGAGTGTGATAAAGTGCAGACTTTTTGGATAGAATTTGTAAATTGGCTAAAGGTGAACTGCACCCATTGTGACAATTTAAAACTGTCTAAAGAACTGGTTCTTCTTGGAGTTGCGAACAATGTAGTCACCGATAAAGCTTTTGATGTGTTAGTAATCTGTGCCAAACACCACGTATATATTTCCAAAATGAACAAAAAGACCCCTCATTTTCAGACATTTAGTAGAAAGTTTAAGCAAAGATTTAGTTGTGAAAAGTATAACGCAGTTGTGAATAATACAGTAGATAAATTTTACAAAGATTGGCGCCTGTATATGCATGTTTTGATGTAACCCTTAGGTTTTTTCTTTCTTAAATCCTTTTGATACTGCGACCACCAAGCCCTGAACATCCCCCCTCCCCCACCCATCCTCCCACCCCATGTATGTTGTAATTGTTAAAGTGTTCTTCTGTTGTATGGTTCTGTCCATTTGTTTAGGTGATGTCCTGTAATGTACAGTATATACATGTAAAAAAAAATTCACAAAAAATTCACAAAAAGAGAATAATATTTTTTTTTTAAATCAGAAAAATACGGTTAACAGACAAGAGAAGCTAAGGATAAGGGTTGTGTGTCCAGTTATTTAATCTTTTGTCTTTGCATGCACTTGATGTTACAGCAAGGTTAGAGATTAAATGGAAAAATCTTTTAATATTGAAATGTAGGCAGACAAAAAAATCTGTTAACAGACAAGAGAAAGTAAGGCTGAGGCTTGTGTGTCCAGTGAGTTATTCTTGTACTTGCCATAACACCAGATTGGCTGATTATGAAAATAACATTTATCCGCTTTGAAAGTAAAGCAGACAGTCATACAGACAGACAAACGGACACACGAGTATACCAAAGCTGCTGCAGCGACATCACAGTCAGTAAACAAAACACAGTGTTCACCCACCTTCACCACGTTGCTGACAACAAACGAAGCACACAGTATGTCATCCAAAGGACACAGCTGGGAAAACCCCAGTCACAACCAGTTTGTTCCAACCGTAACTGCTCCCTAGTTACCGGGACTCGTAGAAATCATGGTGCCAGAAAACGAAGGCTCTGGACGTTGGGGTGTTACAACGTATGGCAACGCCACACATTTCCATTTGTTACTGACTGTAGGGTCCCCAAGCTGGGTGAGAGTTCTGTCCCGTTGGATTTGGTAAGTGTTCAATGAACAGTATTGTGCGAAGGCAGTACATTTTTTCTTCTTCGTCATAACAGCATAAAGACGTGTTTGAAAATGCTGTCTTTTGTTTGTACAGTTGTATTTAGTTTTATTGACGATGACTTTGTCTTTATACAAAAAACAATGAGTTGTATATTATGTTCGCATCAACATATGTAGGGTTCGAGAGAGAGACAGAGAAAGAGAGAGACAGAGACAGAGACAGAGACATTGACAGACAGACAGACAAGTAGGCAGACAGACAGACAGACAGACAGACAGACAGACAGACAGACAGACAGACAGACAGACAGACAGACAGACGGAAACAGAGAGTGAGAAAGAAAGCTTATACATATATGTTGATGTGTCTGCCTGCCTGACTACATGCAGGGGTGGATCACATCATTTGTAAGGGGGGGGGGGGGTCCACAATTTCTTTTAGGGACAATTCGACAACGCGAAGCGTTTAGTTGAGGGCGCGAAGCGTTCGAACCTCATAGAGAGGTCCGGGGCATCCCCCCCCGGAAAAATGTTGATAAAAGCAAGGAAAATGGAGCAATCTGGTGCAATCTGAGCCAGAAACTTCCCCTAATACACCTTCCAAAAAGTACATTTAAGAAGACAAATTTGGATCTAAACAAGGACAATTGACCCATCTGGTGCAACCTGAGCCAACAAATTACCCAACTACTTTTCAAAACCGTTACCTAGAAGACAAAGGCCGGCTCCTAGGGCGGTCCGGGGGTATGCCCCCCTGGACAATTTTGATAAAAATCAAGGAAAATGGAGCAATCTGGTGCAATCTGAGCCATCAGTTTTTCTTTATTTTCAAATTATTTTATGTATTTCTTCTTTTTCTGTTTTCTCTTTTTTTTTAGGCTGGGGGGGGGGGGGTCCGGAAACTCCGGAAACCCCCTGTACCTGTCTACCTGACCGCCTGTATTCATGTTGGTCAGTCTGTCTCACTGTCTGTCTCACTGTCTGTCTCACTGTCTGTCTCACTGTCTGTCAGCTCGACACCACAGACTGTCAGCAAAGCAGATGTATCAATCACAGTCTGCAGGCCTCTCAGTGGAGCCAGAAAATCAGTGGTGCGTGAAAAGCAAGCAGGACCAGGGTACAGTGAACATGTCAGCTGCACGCTCCGTACAGCGAACAGTTGTGACAGACCGCAGACACCAGCCGTCACCCCCCGCTCAGTGTCGCCAGTCTGTGACCACACCGGACTTTGATAGCAACCCCCGGGAACACCGTGGTACAATGATAGAGGCATGTACATGTAAAAGTGCATTCCTTTTCTCTTTTTTTTTTTTTAATTTTTAATTTTATTTTTTATTCAATTTATTTATTTTATTTTATTTTGTCATCAATTTTTTTTTTTTTTTTTTTTTTTTGGGGGGGGTGCTTATTGACTCTCATCTTCTCTAATGTGAGTTCTGATCTGCATGTTTTCGAAGTAAAAAGGTCGTGCAGGCAGAGTACGCTCAATATAGCTCAGTTGGTAGCGCGCTGGATTTGTCAGCGTGAGTTCGATCCCAGGTTCGGCGGAAATTTATTTCAGAGTCAACTTTGTGTGCAGACTCTCTTCGGTGTCCGAACTCCCCCCCGTGTACACTACATTGGATGTGCACGTTAAAGATCCCACGATTGACAAAAGGGTCTTTCCTGGCAAAATTGCTTAGGCACAGTTAATAATTGTCTACCTATACCCGTGTGACTTGGAATAATAGGCCGTGAAAGGTAAATATGCGCCGAAATGGCTGCAATTACTGGCCGTATAAAATTTCATCTCACACGGCATCACTGCAGAGCGCCTAGAACTGTACCCACGGAATATGCGCGATATAAGCCTCATTGATTGATTGATTGATTGAATATCATGCTTTTTCTCTCTCTCAAAAACATGACATTGGACATCATTGTAGTCCCTCTGATGCCAACGGCATGTCTCCACTGCGCTATATTTAACTCAGCTTGCCTCAACTTCAAGGAAAACAACTCTTCCACAGCCAGTTATTAAAGTTATTAAAATTGGTGTTTTTAGTGTATCTGTTAGTAAAGAAGCGGGTTTGTTCCTTTAATATTTCAGACTGACTTGTGATAAATTCATTCTCTGTTATTTCTATTCTATCTAGTATCTTATTTTTTGCGTGAGCTTTCTCTAAGTTTAGGAAATAACGCGTGTTTTTCTCACCCTCCTCAATGAATTTTATCCTAGATCTAATTTGTGCCCCTTTAGCTTCTTGTATTGTAAATAGTTCTAGCTCCTGCTTGATGTGCTCTCGCTTAGTCACCAGTCTGGCGTTACTGGGGTCCAGAGCCAAAAGTCTGTCCGTTTCATTTAACTGCTGTTGTAAAAGGGTGTGTTTGTTTATACTGAGAGTTTTCTTTTCTCTAGAATACGATATACACATCTCTCTTATTTTTATTTTACATATATCCCATCTTATTTGTGCATCTTCATTACTTGATTCTTCTTCATATTTTTTAAGAAATATATTGATGTTGTCAACTAATGCTTTATCGTGCAGTAGGCTATCATTAAACTTCCAGTATGATGGACCACGCAACACGTGCGTTACTTTGTAGGTCAAGATGACCTGTCGGTGATCTGAATGAGCCACTGACTGTATAATACAATCGCTGGCGTGGTCGACCACTCCACTAGAGGCTAAAATATAATCAAGTCTTCTTGCTATAAATGGGTTTTTGCGACTCCACGTAAATTCTTTGCAATCTGGGTTAAAGAGTCTCCACATATCATCCAGCTGACAGTCACTCAAAAAACGTTTAAAATTGTCTATAGCTTTCTGTGCATGATCATCACCACAAATTACATCAAGTGAATTTGACAGAACACAATTGAAATCTCCACATACAATAACGTCATCTGTTTTAATAACTTTCTTGGGGACGAATTTTTAAAAAACACTGACATCCCAAAATTATCAGAGGAGCAAAAGGGCAGTATTGATCAAGAAATTACAGAAAAAGAACTCCTTATTGCACTTAAGGGAATGCGAAGTAATTCTGCTCCAGGATTGGATGGAATAACAACCAATTTCATAAAGTTCTTTTGGAGTAATATAAACAAAATGTTATTATCCTCTTTTTGGTCAGCCTTTGAAAAAGGGGAACTATCTGTATCCCAGAAGCGAGCAGCAATCACACTGATACACAAAGGAAAGGGGTTGAAACGAGAGCACCTAAATAACTGGCGTCCTATATCTGTAACGAACACCGACTATAAACTATTAGCGAAATGCCTTGCAAACAGATTAAATCAAGTCGTCAATTACTTAATAAGTGAAGATCAAGTTGGGTTTTTAAAAAAAAGAAATTCCAGCACTGTTATTAGAATGATCGATGACGTCATTGAATACATGAATAACAGTAATCAACCAGGTATTTTAATGGCGCTGGACTACAGAGCTGCTTTTGACACGATATCTAAAGAATATATGCTCTGGGCGTTCCAAAAGTTTGGATTTGGTAAACATTTTATTAGGTGGGTCGATACTTTAACAAAAAATACAGAGAGTAGTATTAATTACATGGGATGGATCTCGAGTCCATTCCCATGTGATGCTGGAATAAGACAAGGATGTCCATTTTCGCCATTAGCCTTTGTTCTGGCCCTCGAAGTGTTAGCAATCAAAATCCGTGCAGATCAAGATGTTAAAGGGATTAAACTGCCAAGGAATTCTGATAGACATGGTGAAATTCTTAAACTACTTATGTATGCTGACGACATTAGTTTCTTCCTACAAGATGAGAAAGACCTAAGAAACGTGTTACATCTTATAACTCAGTTTTCAAAATTTTCAGGGTTAGCAATGAATGATCAAAAGACAGAAGCAATGTGGCTTGGTATAAATAAATTTTCTGCTGACCGACCATGTAATATTATTTGGAAAAAACAAATCAAAATCTTAGGAATTCATTTCAACAACTCTGTCCCAGCCTCCAACATAGAAGAAAACTGGGAACCTAAACTACATAAAGTAAATTCATTAATAGCAACATGGTCGAAAAGAAACCTAAGTATAATGGGGAAAATTTGTATAGTCAAAACATTAATGTTGTCACAGTTTACTTACGCACTGCAATCTCTATGTGCCACAGAAAACTTCCTCAATAAGCTAAATTCATCTCTATTCCAATTTATCTGGAAGAAAAAATATTCAAACAAAAGAGCTTATGAAAAAGTTAATAGAAAAGTAATGTGCCAAGAGACAAATCTTGGAGGTCTGAAAATGATTAATGTCAAAGATGTACAAACATCATTTCTAATTTCATGGATTATGAGGCTGCTGGACGGAAGTAACGCAAAGTGGCAACAGATTCCATTAGCATCATTTTTAAATCTGGGCGAACGCTTATGCTGTCTGCGCTCAAATGTGAGTGCAGAAAATTTTAAAGGACTAGGTGCCATAAAGCAATATTTCTGGAAACAAGCTTTTATCACCTGGCTAAACAATAAACACAAGATCAAAGAAATAAGCAGTAATGAACAGCAGATAAGTGTACGCAATCAAACCTTATGGAATAATACAAATATAAGGTACAGGAAGCAAACACTATACATGAATGACTGGATAAAGGCTAAAATATGCGTTGTTAAAGATGTTTTTAACGATAACGACATGTACTCTTTTGAGGAAATATGTGAACGAACTGGATATAAACAGTCTCGCCTATTTGAATATAATGCAATACAGACTGCCATTAAAGCTCTATTATTGCGTGATACGGGTCAGGCCCGTTCTGATCATATGCCATTTATACAATTATCTCCACGCCAAATCCGCCTAAAGATGTTAAATTATGAGATAAAGGAGCCAAGCTCAGCTGGATTTTGGTCGAACAAATTAAATATTACATTAGAAGATAAACACTGGAAACTAGCTAACGAATGCTCGACAGAAACCCGTCTTCGTCTATTGCATTGGAAAATTTTACACAATATATATCCCACCAATATTTTGCTACATAAGATGGGAATTCGTCAAACAAATCTCTGTCAGTATTGTAACGAAACCGACTTCATCGAGCACTTTTTTTGGCAGTGTAGAGCAGTGCAACCCATATGGCAGGAATGTCAAGGGTACATATTTAAATATACAGGCAAAAATATAAAGTTAAGCTGCGAAGAGGCTCTTTTTGGGTATTTCACACGTGATATCCCCAGAGAGAAAACCTTCATAATTAATCACCTTATATTGATATCGAAAATGTGCGTAAGCCAGTTTAAGTACGGAAATCCAAAAACTAACATGAAGATCTTATTTCAGAACCAAGCTCGACTTCGAAATCTCTAGTAAAATTGAACTGTGTATAAGAATATAGATAACTAGTAGTATTGTGCTGTTAATGTAAAGTTATTTATATATGCGCTGTATGATGCTGTGCTGAAAACTAGTACTGTAATTGGATTAATCAACTTGTTATGTATTGTCCCGCTGAAAATGTATTATATAACAGAATTATGGGAACAACAACAACAACAACACACACACACACACACACACGCACACACACACACACACACACACACACACACACACACACACACACACACACACACATATGCACATACACACAAACATTAGTTAAATTGTTGTTGAAATAAAAAGTAATTCAATGGAAATGTAACCTGTAATGTAAAAGAAAACAAAATTAAAATTTCATTAAAAAAAAAAAAGACCAATGAAGAAGGATATGCTCACCGCCCAAAAAGAAAGAAAGAAAAAAAAACAAAAAAACAAAAACAAAAAAAAACCGAAAGAGGCAAAAAAGATGGGTTGAAGCAGCCTTGCATGCAACTGAGGTCAAAAAAAAAAAAAAAAAAAAAAAAAAAAAAAAAAAACTCTTCCACAGCCATAGTTATTTGCAAACATTGTCTATTGTACAAGCTGAATACAAGTTTTTTGCATACTTTTTGGGACTATGGCCTATGTCTGCCTCTCTCTCTCCCTCTCTCTCTGTCTCTCTCTCTCTCTGTCTCTCTCTCTCTCTCTCTCTCTCTCTCTCTCTCTCTCTCTCTCTTTCTCTCGGACTTCCAAAAGGCGTTCGACACCGTCAAAAGAGATGTACTATGGAATGTACTGCTCAAGATCGGTATTGGGGGCAAAATGCTTCAAACACCCAGAGCAATGTACTCAAACGTATTATCTTGTGTTCGGTGTAACTCTGACTACACGGCCTTTTTTGAGTGTATGCAAGGTCTTAAACAATGATGCTTGGCAAGCCCAAGCCTGTTCTCCTTTTTGATTAACGAACTTGCGTCTGAAATGATTCTAAAAGGGAGGCACGGAGATCAACTTCTTCCGGGTGAAATTGAACTATTTATCATGATGTTTGCTCTCAGTGACACCGGTGGGACTACAAAACCAGTTAAATATATTGCATGAAGTTGCCAACAGATTATGTTTAAAGGTAAACAAAGAAAAAAACAAAAGTGTTGGTATTTCGCAACGGTGGATACTTGGGGAAAAACGAAATCTGGACATTTGGTCACGACAACATGTACGTTACCAACTCGTATAAATATCTCGGCTTAACCTTGACCATCAAAGTTTCCATCCAACGATGCTTTGAAGACTCTATTGTACGAGCTAAGCGTGGTGTTATCGACATTTTTAGAGTTCTGTGGGAAAATGGATGTTATGATCTAAACCTTTTTTTCATACTCTTTGATACACAGATTACCCCCATATTGCTATACGGTTCAGAAATGTGAGGTTGTTTTGGCTGCTCTAACATTGAAAAGGTACACATGTTCGCATGCAAACGGATAATAGGTGTTTCCCCCCAAAGTCCCAACTGCATGGTATACGGAGAACTCGGTAGATTTCCCCTATCAGTTCTCGCTGCTACCAGATGCGT
>NC_090250.1:20783609-21008609 GCF_037325665.1 Littorina saxatilis | reverse complement strand
TCGACATACAGGACTGTGATTTGCATCGACCTGTCAACCACGATGACAACCCAGCCATGATAACGACTTCGTGAACGGACATATCGAGAAATGAAACCGGACTTTAAGTGTATCGACACATCGCGACTTGAGACTTAGTAGCCTACAGACTTAGTGAATCGACATATCGACAGATGACTTAGACACGGTGTTTCTAATCTTGTTAACATCACAGTCCGTTGGTCAGCAAGCTGCCCTGGTCAGCTTTCGGACATGGGAGACAAGAACTGACCAGCGTCGATGACAATATTACGCTGACCAGCGTGTTTGATTTTCTGTGACCTGTTATGACTCACTGCGAACTTTTTAAGTCAGTTGGCCAAAGAGAGGATGAATTCTCAGTGATGCTTTTGTTTCGATTACCGGAGATCTCTTGGTGTCCTGTGCTAATTCGATTCAAGAGAAAGAACCATGCCTACCATTAACTTATGCAGCGCTCACACAAGTCATGTCAGGGTTTAATTTGAATAGTTGTCTTAGCTAGTTAAGTAAAAATCATACATTATACAATGTAGAAATGCGGATGTACTTTTTCAAACCACCACCAATAACAAAAGGAAACAAACAAAATCATATCATCAGAGCAGTCAATTTGAAGAAATTTGCAGATTTAGAATAACATTGTAGTTTGGCTCGAACGAAGAAACCAACAACAGCAGCAGCAGCAGCAGCAGCAGCAACAGCAACAACAACAACAACAACAACAACAACAACAACAACAACAACAATAAAAACAGCAGCAATAACAACAACAACAGGCATGGAAATGTTATGCACGCTTACATTAATGGTTACCCCGTTAATTACTGCATTCTGGTCACTGCAATTCAGTGACATGCGTGACTGGTCAGATAAATGCGAAACAGTTTAATCAGTCCGCCAGACCACAAGATGCTTCCTATTACTTCACGCACTCACGAACCTGCACGTGCGCAGGTACGTACATCACTAATTAGCACGTGACGCGTTCACTGAGGCGTGGAAGGCAACGTGTAAGTAATGATGCGCGACAATAATTTCACACACCTCGCCTCATTGCCTCCAATCTCGTTGTTTCGCTAATCGTTCTGCTCGTTAAGCGCGGTAATGGGAGATGCATTGTGGGCAGTTTGTCATACAGTAGTATTATGACAGGGATTTTCTTGTGTTCTTGTGGTATTCTTCTGTGGTAGAAGTGCTACGCTCTCTATGAAGAACAACGTATGATATGACTCCTTACCGCACGTGTTGTTCCACATCACACCGTTTTGTATTAGGCCAAAAAAAAAAATAGGTGTGGTTACGATAACATAGCCAAAAAAAATAGGGTAGGTAGGTAGGCAATCACTTTTTTTTTTTTTTTTAACTTTTTTTTCTAATGTGTACAAATTAAACCTACTTGACAGGGAAATAAGTGTGCGACTCGGGCGCTTTCGCTTTCATTGCGTTTTTTGCACTCGTTTTTTTTTTTTGAGGTTTTTTTTTTTTGACAAATGTAATAAAAAGTTATAGGATCGGCCCCTAAAAATAGGGTAGGTCGGGTTACCGTAACCACATCTATTTTTTTTTTGTATTACAAACGTCGTAGGTTTGCACGCAAACTTCTAATGAAACGTAATGAGTAATTCAACACACGATTTTAGAACAGGATTCATGAAACTACGTAGACATAGTTCCCTATTCGCAGCTCTAGCTAATCTTTCTGGAATTGGCTTGAGTTGACCGCTGTGGTTTTGCCATTATGTCCAGCACGTATTTTTCAAAGTCTGACTTAGTATATTTACGAACATCAGCAACAATTCTGGGTGCGATAGCTACATCTAGCGCCACATTTGAAGAGAGGTCACAACCACAACATAACGTTGAAAGCTTCTGAGCCCAACGGAGTACTCCTTTAATAATAATAATAATAATAATAATAATAATAATAATAATAATAATAATAATAATAATAATAATAATAATAATAATAATAATAATAAATGAGCATTTATATGGCGCAACATCATAACTTTACAATTATGCCCTTGACACATTTAAAATTAAAACACAGTTATACAAGCATTTACATCTACATTCATAGTCAACAACGCTTAATCAAAAGCATACACCATCAAACATACATAACAACAAAAAATTCCACTAACTAAGTAATAAAAACATGAATAAAATAGGTAGTGAAAACAAGGAAATACCAGCTGAATACCCTTAATCAAACAAAACATGTTATCAACAATACTGAAAACAGTCCTAGCTTTCTTTCTTTATTTGGTGTTTAACGTCGTTTTCAACCATTCAAGGTTATATCGCGACGGGCAGTCCTAGCTGTTTATATACATTATCACATTATCACTAAAACAACAAATACGCTACATGTAGCCTACTGATGGACTGAGAAAAACAAAATCAGGGGTTGCATTTCTTGAGAAGGTGTGTTTTAAGTGCTCGTTTGAATGCTTGGGGTGACTGAGAGTGGCGGATGTGAAAGGGGAGATAATTCCCTTGTGTGGGTGCGCAGAAAGTAAAAGTGCGTTGTCCGTATGTTTTGGTTTTGGTGTGTGGAATGGTGAGGATGCGACAGTCAGAAGAGGCACGGAGTTGTCTTGCTGGAGAATAGACGGTGAGGAGTTCAGAGAAGTAAGCAGGAGACGAGCCAGAAAAGAAGTTAAAGCAGAGGGTGGACAGTTTGTAGTCAATGCGGGCTTGAATAGGTAACCAGTGCAGTGTGCGAAGAAGTGGTGTTGCGTGATCTCGTTTTCGTGCTTTGAGAATGAGGCGTGCTGCCGAGTTTTGGACTTTTTGTAGTTTATACAGGAGGTACAGAGGACAGCCAGAGAGAAGAGAGTTGCAGTAGTCAAGTTTAGAAAGAACAAAGGCACAGACAAGAGTGTTAGTTGTTTGAGAGGAGAGTGTGTGGCGAATGGTGCTGATCTTACGAAGCTCAAAATAAGCTGCTCTACAGACTAAAGATATATGTTTGTTAAGGGTCATGTCAGATGAAAGGGTGAATCCAAGGTTTCTATCTGATGGTGAGAAAAGAATGTCGGTGTTGCCTACTTGAACAGAAACAGGTTGGGGAGAGGGAAATGTAGTGTTCTTCTTTTTGCACAGTAAGACTTCAGTCTTATCATCATTCAGCTTAAGTTTGTTATCGACCATCCAAGATTTACTGGCATCAGTGATGCATGTCTGAATGGTCTGGATGGCGGAATGTGTCTCTGCAGGGGGACTGGGTTTATACAGCTGGGTGTCATCAGCAAAAGACTGATTTAAAACAGAATGGTTTTGAATCAGTGTGGAGAGGGGCTTAGTGTAGCCTACATGATGAAAATATGTGTGTGTGTGTGTGTGTGTGTGTGTGTGTGTATGTGTCTGTGTGCGTGTGAGTGCGTGTGTGTGTGGTTATGAGGGTGTGTGTGTGTGTGTGTGTGTTTCCCTCTATATGGTTTACACAATTTTATTCGGAAAATTACAGATAACAATGCCGCATACAATCAAATTGATAAATGGAGCACAACAAGCAAGGCTCTTAAAAGCAATATAATATTTTAATACGCCGACGATACGGGGATCTGTAGAAGAGGAAAGGAAGGACAAAAATAACAATCGAAATACATATAAGTTAACACACACACACACAAAAACACACACACACACACACACACGCACACACACACACACACACACATCTTCTATATATATATACGACTTGTGTCTGTCTGTCTGTGTGTGTGTTCGCGATGCACGGCCAAAGTTCTCGATGGATCTGCTTCAAATTTGGTGGGCATATTCAGGTAGACCCCGGACACAACCTGGTCGATGAGAATTTTCAACACGTGCTCTCAGCGCGCAGCGCTGAACCGATTTTGGTTTTTCTGTTCATCTTCCCAGATCCATTCCCAGTAACTCTTCCTTATCTTCTCCAGTGTTTTGCGTTTATCTCCCTTCCTTCGTGTGGCGTCAATCCATATTCCCGTTACTATTTTTAGAAGGTCACTGTCCACAACGCTCAATCCATATTCCCGTTACTATTTTTAGAAGTTTTCCTTCGTGTGGCGTCAATCGCGTACGCAATTCAACGACGTTAGGTTTCTGAAGCAGCAGTAGCTGTTAGTTTTGTATATTGACACTTTTCATCCAACACGTGCTCTCAGCGCGCAGCGCTGAACCGATTTTGGTTTTTCTGTACATCCATTCCCAGTAACTCTTCCTTATCTTCTCCAGTGTTTTGCGCGTTTATCTCCCTTCCTTCGTACGGCTCTACTTCTTCCCGGCGAAGCCGTACCCGGCGAAGCGGGTATTCATCTAGTATATATATATACACTCTATAATCGGGTAGGCCGCACCATGAAGGCTAAGTCACTGTGACTAAAGACATTCTATTGTTACACGTAGCAGTAAAATATTTTTGCTCTGACTGACAGATACATCTTCAATCAACAACTTCCAAGCGACGTCGAAGCTTAATTATTCTGCGGAGCTCCTTTCACGGAAAAATTCTTATTCTTTGACAGATTTTATCACAGAACATAAAATGCTAATAAACCCATTAAGGGATTATGTCAAAAATAAAACGATGGTAATAATCATATAAAAATGTAATATCGCTGGCATATCTCACAGGGAATTAAAGGCGCTAATATTACAAAAACCAAACGCACAGAAATAGAAAAACGGGTTGATATTATGAAAACAAAATGCCGCCATTAATATTTCAGAACAAGGCAAAAGAGCGCGCGGAAACCGACACGAAACTCTCGACAAAGAATATTCGCCGTCTCCAGTTAATATGATTTATTGAACAAGCCCTGCTTTCCCCGCCATCTTGTATGCCGCGAAAATTGCACGAAGGGAGATTACTCGATGTCAGTGCCAAGCATGAGTTGTCTTTCCCTGCGTGACGTAATGATGATGCAGTGTTCCGGTGGAAGGCCAAAGAGGGGGATGGCTATGATTACGGTGTGGTTAGCCAGGGCAGCTGGTACAAATAGGATTGGGTTGAGTGAATGATCTCAGTGCGCGGTGATTGGGAGAAATCATGGCTAAAGACTGAAATGGCCAAATTGCAATGATTCACACACACCAGAGAGGCCAAGGTAGCAGTCAGGGCAGAGATGACAAGACCTGGATTCTCTTTGAAATCAAAAATACAGAACAGTACCTAACATCCGAGTTAGAACAATCGCATACCAACAACCAGACTGAAGTTTACAATACTCAAAGGATTGGGTGTTGGTTGTTGCTTTCCGTGTCCCTTCAACGTATTTGGCTATTCGGGACAGATTCTTCTTCTTCTTCTTCGTTCATGGGCTGAAACTCCCACGTTCAATCATGTTTTTGTACGAGTGGACTTTTACGTGTATGGGCGTTTTTACCCCGCCATTCAGGCAGCCATACGCCGCTTTCGGGGGAGGCATGCTGGGTATTTTTGTGTTTCTAAACCCACCGAACTCTGACTTGGATTACAGGATCTTGTCCTTGCGCACTTGGTCTTGTATGGACCGATTCAATTTTGTTTCCTTTCTGTTCTCAAAGGCAGCAGTCAGGTTTTTTGGTTCATGGTGGATAAGATCAAGCGGATGCTAGTAAGGCATATTACAAGGCCAAAAAAATCTGCGATCATTTACAAGACGATTTATATCCATAAGGAAAGAAAGGTATGCTTCAGAAGTGTGATCCAAAACAATGAACAAAGACCAACACCTTGAAAAGTGTTGTAAGCAAGTAGGGAACGAACTGAAGCAAAAGCCTATTTTCTAGGTCGCGTAAAATAAGCTTTTGCTTGAGTTCGTGCCATAGTTGCTTACTAGTAATTGTTTTATGTTATGTATTGTGAATAGCATTTTGTTTAAACCAAAGTTTGAAAGTCTGATTGAAACAGAAGGCATTAAACAGATCGTGTCGACCAGCTCTGGACGGACTGGACTGGCTATGCCAAGAACAGTTTCCACAGGGCAGATGGCCGTTGTCGCGACCTCTCGTTTCCGTGTGTCCAGTGCAGGGTCATCTGAAGTCCGGCCTGCACCAGGGGAGCAGTAAAGGGCACTCGAGTAGGGGACATCGTGGCCCTTCAAGACCCTTGTGCAGTCCCCCAAGATTCCGTTCATTCGCAGTCCCCATTCACATCATCCTAAACTAATTGCAGGCTCAGCTGCGTGCGATTTGCATCGCGTCTTATTGGGTTAGGTGGGGCCGAGACTCCTGTCTCGGTACTAGTACCGTTCAGGGTGATACGGGTGACGAGACTTTTGTGTCTCGGTGCTCGTACCGTTTGGGGCGATAAAAGACGAGACTTTTGTGTGTCTCGGTGCTCGTACCGTTTTGGACGATAAGAGACGAGACTTTTGTGTGTCGCGGTGAACGAACCGATTCGTGGAGCGATGGGAGGGTAGACTTTTGTATCTCGTTGCGGCTTGTATCCCGTGCAGGAGAAGGACAGACAAACGATGTTTATGGTCCTTCCACGTCGTTTGCCGTTACTAAAAGGGGACTTATGGAGGATGTTAGCTTTAAGTGGTGTAGGTAAAGTGACAGTGATGGCTGTAATGAGTCGTGAAGTAAGAGACAGAGACACAGAGAGAGAGAGAGAGAGAGAGAGAGAGAGAAAGAAAGAAAGAGAGAAAGAGAGAGGGAGAGAGAACAAACAGAGAGAGAGAGAGTACAAACAGAGAGAGAGAGAGAGAGAGAGAGAGAGAGAGAGAGAGAGAGAGAGAAAAAGAGAGAGAGAACAAACAGAGAGAGAGAGAGAACAAACAGAGAGAGAGAGAGAGAGAGAGAGAGAGAGAGAGAGAGAGAGAGAGAGAGAGAGAGAGAGAGAGAGAGAGAGAGAGAAGCTGAACAGGGTGTGAAAGAGGGTGGACGATGGTTCGAATGTCTGCACATTCCTCGTATCGGATAACGATAAACAAAAGCAAGTTTTAAACGACAAAGATAAAACTCATCAGGAATAGTAAGAGACTTCCCGATTTTCCGACAGTATCATGTATAAAAGAAGATTGAAACTGGACTCAAGAAAAAAGGCATCCAAGGTTATAGGCAAATACTAAAACACAATTAATCATAAAGTAACCATCTAACATCGTTCACGGCAATGGGCAGACTGATTCATCTGAATGACAAATGGTCAATACTCCAACTCCCAGCCGACTTGTTTCAAGATTCAAAATGGCCGACCTCGGCACACTACCACACGACCTGAGAGTGCCCTCTCTTCCCGAACGCCAGACAAGTGGTGACCTCCCTTTTTCAAATTTTGTGACAAGGGTGACCTCCCTTCTCTCGGCGTGACAGGCGGCCATCAGAGAGCGAGAACAACAAAAAATTAATGAAATTCCAACATTTTCTGCGTCTCTTTCGCCGTGTTGTGGAGCGAGGAAGATGAATGGCGGAATTGAATTTGGTCCGGGGGTTTCGGTGTGGTCACCGATCACCGCTGATGTGTGATGACTTTATGAAGCGTTCGCAACTAGCAAAAGTGCAGGCAGGCTTTCTGAGCGATGAATCATGCTTCCTTGGGTTCTGTGCATGAAGCAGTACACAAGGTGTTGGGCTGAAAACAGAGAAGACAGACACTTGGTTGAAGGGGAGGTTCTAGCATGGGTGAAAGCAATTTTGGTGATATTTTATACTAGAACCTCCCCTTAAGCCACACAAGAAAGGATTTGTTTTATTCACACACTTGACAGCACAGCAACAAACTTAAGGAGGCATACAACAAGTTGAAAACTTAAGATAAGTGCTCACGTAGGCCCTATCATCTTCCCAAAATGTGCATGGCGGGATATGATTGAACAAATGTGAACTTCAAAACTCCTTTGAAGATGATTTATCAAAGTCAATAAAAGTCAAAGAAGACACGAAAAAATAAAGAAGTGGAAAAATACATTATATATTTCGAGTCGTGATGTTGTTATTTCTTTGTTGATGTTCGTGATGGTGGTGGTGGTGTTTCTTGTTTTGTAGGTTCCTTGTGGTTGTTGTTTTCATGGATGTGTTCGATCTTGTAGTTACTGCTATTGCTAGTATTTTTGTTATAGTTGTTAATAATGACTAAGACTTCTTTGTTTCGCCATCACTGTGCTAACAAAACATTTGTAATTTTGGTTGCGGAAGGTGATGATGATAGTCAAAACTTGTTTTTATCCTAGATTGCTAGTCAAAACTGTCCATATCCTTACTCTTTTGTGTTGTTTTTTTATATACAGTCTTATATCGCGCGCGTATCTCCAGACTCGGACCCAAGGCGCAGAGATCTATTTATGCCGTGTGAGATGGAATTTTTTACACAATACATCACGCATTCACATCGACCAGCAGATCGCAGCCATTTCGGCGCATATCCTACTTTTCACGGCCTTTTATTCCAAGTCACACGGGTATTTTGGTGGACATTTTTTTATCTCTGCCTATACACTTTTGCCAGGAAAGACCCTTTTGTCAATCGTGGGATCTTTAACGTGCACACCCCAATGTAGTGTACACGAAGGGACCTCGGTTTTTCGTCTCATCCGAAAGACTAGCACTTGAACCCACCACCTAGGTTAGGAAAGGGGGGAGAAAATCCCGTCGCGATATAACCTTCGTGGTTGAAAACGACGTTAAACATCAAATAAAGAAAGAAAGAAAGAAAGGGGGAGAAAATTGCTAACGCCCTGACCCAGGGTCGAACTCACAACCTCTCGCTTCCGAGCGCAAGTGCGTTACCACTCGGCCACCCAGTCCATGCTTGTTTCACACAGTACTTACATGATTGTCCCAATCTTTCAGTTTGGCACGACTACTCGAAATACAGTGGAACCCCCCTTTGTAGGACCTAACACAATCTCATAAAAAGCAGATCGTGAAAAGGACGGAGTCTTTAAATGGAAATGATTTTCAACAGAAATCTGGTCAAGGATGGCCTTGGATAAGAGTCAGTCTTCAAAGAGGGGTTCCCATTTATGTAACATCTATGTGGGTTTTTTTGGTTTTTTTTTATTTTTTTGGGGGGGTGTGTTTTTTTTTTTACCTCAGTTGCATGCAGGATGCTTTAACCCATATTTTTTGCCCGATTTTTTTTTCTTCTTCTTTTAAGGCGGGGAGCATCCTTCTTCCTTGGTCTTTTTCTGTATAACATAATCAACTTTATATTATACAAAACGTAAACTTCTGTCTAATGTTTAACTCTAATTCCAATAAAATACGTAAGTCTAACTTCTTCCCATACTTAAATTTTCCTATGGTCATTTTTGTTATCAAAATACAATAATTTATAAAATAAATTTGATCGTTTTTTAAATTTTCATGTAACATCTATGTGATTCTTACGTATATTTTAGACCCCAAAACTCTGTGAACACGCTAACTAATCGCTTTGTTCTCTCTCCAATGCTGTTTATTTCAAAATTGCAAAAAGTTAACAGAAACAGCTACAAAAAAACACACACAGAATGAATCACCCAAAACAACTTGTTCCAAGCTAACAAGCTTATTTTGGCAGGAAACAGGCACATATTTCTGTTTAATCAGGTCAATAGTTCTGCCACAAGTTTGCCAGCTGGAATACATCTCTCTCTCTCTCTCTCTCTCTCTCTCTCTCTCTCTCTCTCTCTCTCTCTCTCTCTCTCTCTCTCTCTCTCTCTCTCTCTCTCTCTCTCTCTCTCTCTCTCTCTCTTGAAATTGCTTCTCCCGGGGACAGATTAAACTTAAAAATATTCTGACTTTAAACAAATCACGACCTGACAGTCGGCCGTTAACGAAGGAGCCCGAACGAGAGCGGTTCTCATTCGCAAAGACCTGCCCCCGGGCAAATTACGCGGCAATCGACAGAAAATTGGGACTGGGAAAGCGCGGCTGTGGAGCTGTAGAGGGGTTCCTGGGATCATTTGTGCGCGGCAAATTGAGTTGTTGTATTGAAAAACTGCCCTAAATGACGTTGACACAGAAGCAAAAGTGTTTGCGGAAAAACATTCGCCAAATGTTTTGAAAGCGGAATTTCTGTCTTTCTTTTTCATCAAAGGGGAATAATCAACATGGTGTGTACAGTGAGGATGTTTTTAATCGAAGTCCGTGTGTGGCTAGTTCCGCAGGGAGGAATCTGGAGAAAACGTGTGTGTGGTTCTAGCTGCGTTTGTCCACTGCGTTCTCTGTACCGAAACCACTACAAACGCGCCACCTGCTGGTCTGATGCCTTGTCCTTCGTAATGAAGCACACCATTGATTTGTCTTTGATTTGATACCGAGGACAGTGCCAGCTTCAGTTCAAACCCAAGCAGGGGTGGGTGGGGTAGGAGCGATGCCTGTTTAAGCCTTCTCAAGTTGTCAGATCTGTCAAGCGTAAGGAGCTTACTGCGCAGGACTGTGAGGCGAGTAGAGTTGAGCGTTGTTCCGTTCTAATCGACATTAATTTGTCCCTGTTTGCTTAGTATGGACGGTGTGAAGGGGAGGAAGGCGAGGGGAAACGGAGGTCGGAGGGAAGAGGTGCAAGTAAAATCATCTGAATAATTCTTTGTTCTGCTTCGAGTGCCTTCCGTATAATAATAATAATAATAATAATAAATGAGCATTTATATAGTGCAACATCATAACTTTACAATTATGCTCTTTGCGCTTGACACATTTAAAATTCAAACACAGTTATACAAGCATTTACATCTACATTCATAGTCAGCAACGCTTGATTAAAAGCATACACCATCAAACATACATTACAACAGATTCTTCCACTAATTAAGTAATAAAAACATAAGGAAAAGTAACAACTAATATCGTATTGAACATGCTTAGCACATCAGAAGTGGACCATGTAGATTCTCGTTCAATTCAGGCATTAAGACATCGCACTCACGCAGCCTCTCCTGCGGCAAAATGAGACAACGTTAACGCGGGGCCGGGGAGATCAGCCCAAAGATCAGGCTACAAAGACAAAACTGTCACGAAACCAACAGTCATATCGGTAGTTTTATTATTTTTTAATGATCACCATGATACCTTCTTCTTCTTCAGTGTTCCAGAATTGTCTGGTTACGTGTGAGCTCGTTTGCCCATTTGGGTTCCCCAAACTATACTGAGAGCATAGTCAGCTTCACTCCGCTTTCGTTGAGTAGGCATGCTGGGTATTTTCGTGTTTCCATAACCCACCGAACTCCGACATGGATTACAGGATCTTTTCCGTGCGCACTTGGTCTTGTGCTTGCGTGTACACACGAAGGGGGTTAACTCACAAGCAGGTCTGCACATAAGTTGACCTGGGAGATCGGAAAAATCTCCACTCTTAACCCACCAGGCGGCAGCGACCGGGATTCGAACTCACGACCTCCCGATTAGGAGGCCGACGTCTTACCACCACGCCCGTGATACCAATGAGATAAAGGACTACCATCTATCATTTAGAACCATACAACCGCTATGAGACTTATCATATGAGACCAGACTACGACCATCGCGCCATCAAATACGATCAGACTACCACCATGAAATCACCCTATCATAAACGCTCTTTGTACATCAGAGTGCGGCCTGACACCATGAGACCAATCTGTACCTCAATGAATCGATGGTGTCATACTTACTAGCTTATTCCTTGAGACCGGACTAACACCATCATAGACCATTCTATAAATGGAGACCTGCTTAATAACTCGACACCAGGGGTGGCGTGCACGAGCACGTGTCAAACTGGGGGAAACATAAGCACTCGCTCGGCCCGATTGGTTCAAATCTCAGACAAATCTCAGTTTCAACCAATCCAACAGAGTACATGGTTCCCATCCAGTTGGGCGCTTTCTCGTGCACACCAAGCACCCCAGGTTTTCATCGTGAGACCGTAGTATGACAGGAGACCAGCCTTTTACACGATACCAGAGTATCAGAGGCTCGTCAGCCAAAGACCCTCGAGTGTCAACTGAAGACTCATCGACCAGCACGACACTAGCTCATCTTCACGACATTAGACGAGTGTCGCAAGACCAGTATTCCACAATGAGTCTCGTATTCAATATCTCCTTGCGCGTGCGCGCGCGCGCGCGCGCGTGTGTGTGTGTGTGTGTGTGTGCATCTGTGTATGTGTATGTGTATGTGTGTGAGTCTGTGTGTGTGTCTCAGTGTCATAATATCATCATCACTATTATTAACATCAGTATTGTCAGTTTTATGGAAATTAAGGTTGCAATGTTAATACTCTACTAATGTTGACTGCTTTTATTTTATGGTAAACAAATATCGTCTGTAAACTTCGCCTTAAACCTTCAACCCTTTGTTATTAAGTTTTGAATCTGAATCTCGATGTGTATGCCTGTCTATCTCACTGTGTCTGTGTTTGTGTATCTGTGTGTGCGTGCGTGCGTGTTAGTATACAATAGCATATGCGCATTTCCCCTGATTAAAGGTACTGGACTTGTCAAATCCAGGTGCACGGAGCCCCTGGGGCTTTTAGTCATACCTCAGGCAGCTATCCGTTAGAAGAACTACCAAGTTTCATTGACTTGCACCCAAAGAGTCAAGAACTGCGATTTTTTTACGAATTAATTTCGTACTCGGACCCGGCTGGTCTTGACCTATTTTTGGATCTAAATTTAGATCAGGTAGATCAGGTAGATCACCACATCATGCACAAAAAGACACGTCACTAGCAAACTATGTCAGACATCATCATGAGTTTGTGTAAAACAAAATGGAGGCCGGAATCACTCGGTTGAATCGAACTCCGACCAAACACCACGTAATAACTAGGTTAATTTATGTACTCGCGTGAACAAGAAACTGTCGAGCTTCACAGATGTCGTCTTTGGGTAGTTTTGGGTTTGTTTTAATACCATAGGAGAATTTTTGAACTGTAAATGCACTCAGCTGCAACAAAAACGCAAAACGAAGGCTGTGAGCTGCACTGTGCCTTTAAGAACAAATCGGTTTTGTCTGTATGCCCTGGCAAACATTACAGGAAATCTTCAACTCTTGACAAATGTACCATATCAGGTTTCGTTAAATAGCCCCATCAATTTCAATCAATGGACAAAACGTGCGCATCCTTGTGGTATCAGGTATTTGGAAATGCATGTTGATGTATGCTTATTCGATCTGAAAAAATGTCACGCTGACACGCACGTGTGGCACTCAGTCCTTGTAGCCTGCGTCTGTTCTGATGACAACAACAAAACGACATCTTGTGGGTTTGAAGCTTACAGATTTAGAAGAACAACATGCTTTTTACATTTAGTCAAGTGAAATTTGACATGAGAGTTCCTGGGTATGAAATCCCCGAACGTTTTTTTCATTTTTTTTTATAAATGTCTTTGATGACGTCATATCCGGCTTTTCGTGAAAGTTGAGGCGGCACTGTCACGCCCTCATTTTTCAACCAAATTGGTTGAAATTTTGGTCAAGTAATCTTCGACGAAAGCCGGGGTTTGGTATTGCATTTCAGCTTGGTGGCTTAAAAACTAATGAGTGAGTTTGGTCATTAAATATCTGAAAATTGTAAAAAAAATATTTTTTTTATAAAACGATCCAAATTTACGTACATCTTATTCTTTATCATTTTCTGATTCCAAAAATATATAAATATGTTATATTTGGATTAAAAACAAGCTCTGAAAATTAAAAATATAAAAATTATTATCAAAATTAAATTGTCCAAATCAATTTAAAAACACCTTCATCTTATTCGTGCTATCCTTCTCAGCGCAAGTACTACCCCGCTCCTCTTGTCAATTTCACTGCCTTTGCCGTGCGCGGTGGACTGACGATGCTACGAGTATACGGTCTTGCTGCGTTGCATTGCGTTCAGTTTCATTCTGTGAGTTCGACAGCTACTTGACTAAATGTTGTATTTTCGCCTTACGCGACTTGTTAAATATTGGTTTTGAATTAAGAAAATGCCAGAGTGGAGATTTCCTAAACAAGTTCTCACAATGCTGGAGTCAAACCTGAATATGTAGGGAAATTGGTTGTGTTATATAAAAGAATGCCTTGAACATTATGGTTTTGAAAATGTGTGGGAGAACGGAGTGGAAAATGAATCATCCTTCCTTTTCAGTGAGAAAGTGATTGACCGTTTTAAAGAAGAATGGTTAATCAAAATTCAATCAAGTGACAGATTTCAAAGTTACCGATTGTTTAAAATCTCTTTCAAAGCTGAACAGTATTTGAATGATATCTCCATTAAAAAGTTCAGAGATGTAATGGTAAGATTTCGTTTTGGTATCAACGAGCTAAGAATAAATAAGAGGTTTCATCCTCTTCTGTTGGAAAGTAAAAGCTGCCCTTTCTGTCCAAACAATGTCGAAGACGAAAACCTTTTTTTTTAATGTTACATGTATGAGGATATCAGAAAGAAGTAGGCCTATAATATCTGGACAGTACGTAGGACACGATATTGAAAGCCTCTTTAGGAACCCTACCGTAGAAACGTTGCTATGTTCATGTTTTATTCACAAAAGAGGCGAGAAAAACGTGTGGATTGATGTTGCACGCAACGGGTTCACGTGTAAATGCTGCTGCTCACAGCACATGGATGCCGGATGCGTGTTAAACAGCTTTGATCTGTTTGTGTGTGTGTGTGTGTGTGTGTGTGTGTGTGTGTGTGTGTGTGTGTGTGTGCGTGTGTGTGTGTGTGTGTGTATGTGTGTATTTGTATGCTCCTTTACATGATTGTCGCGTGTAATCCTTTTGCAATCACGTCTATTTTTCACCATGTTTGTAAATGGGTCGTCGGCCTACACAATTAAATCAGTGTCAATGTCAATGTCAGTGTCAGTCTCTCTCTCTCTCTCTCTCTCTCTCTCTCTCTCTCTCTCTCTCTCTCTCTCTCTCTCTCTCGCTCTCTCTCTCTCTCTCTCTCTCTCTGTATATATGTCAGTGTGTGTGTGTGTGTGTGTGTCAGTGTGTGTGTGTGTAAGTGTGTGTGTAAGTGTGTGTGAGTTTGTGTGTGAGTGTGTGTGAGTTTGTGTGTGCGTGTGTGTGTATACGTGGGTGTGTGTGTGTGTGTGTGTGTGTATGTGCGCAGTCTTTGCTTTCGTTTACAATTATTCTCTGTATATGTTCCAAGGACAGGTTGGAAGATTAGGCTAAGCCTAAAACCTTTATCCTTATGTAATTGAGTTCTGAGTTCTGAGTTCTCTCTATCTGGCTGGATGTAAAAAAGCACCTGTTTGCTTATGCCATTACCCTCGTTAATAAAGAATTTGTCATTGTCATTCTCTCTCTCTCTCTCTCTCTCTCTCTCTCTCTCTCTCTCTCTCTCTCTCTCTCTCTCTCTCTCTCTCTCTCTCTCTCTCTCTCTCTCTCTCTCTCTCTCTCTCTCTCCAAACATCGATCAGCACTCCCACCCCCTTCCTCACCAAACTCCCACCCCCTACGCCAATACTCCCTCCAACTTGCATGAGTCGACAAACTGTAAAGAGTAACCATCACAAAATACGGTCAGATTGTTAGGCTTTAAAAGACTCAGTCACATTCTATTTCCCAAGCTTTCACCCACTCACAGTCAGGAATATCCAGTGGGGAAAATGGAGCGGGGACAGAAGCACAAGAGACAGTCGATTTGTCAACAAGCACGTTACACTCGCTCCGCAACACTCTCACCGTGTCCTCGGTCACTGTGTCATGCAGTGTCACAATAGGTTAGAGCCGACTTGGATGAATTTCTGGGCCTATTTCTCTTGTACTCCTTAAAAATAAAGAAAGAAAGGAGGAAAGAAAGAAAGAAAGAAAGAAAGAAAGAAAGAAAGAGAGAAAGAAAGAAAGAAAAAACAAAGAGAGAGAGAAAGAAAAAAAGAAAGAAAGAAAAAAAGAAAGACAGAAAGGAAGAATAAAAGCTGGTGTCTCGACTGCCCAATAGTTTCTTCCAGCTTTGAGTTAAATAATGGCAACATTTTCCCCCAAAACAATATGCACGAAATGTCACTCCAAGTCATAAATAGTTTTCTGAAATCGTCTTTGGACTTGATTTTTTGGAGGTTCAAGTCAGCATCTTGGACTGGACTCTGAGAAGGACCCGGATGTGAACATCAATGTCAATGCGAACACAACACTTCCTGACATCCACTCATACTTTGTGATGTCGCCATCGTGTATCACTAACATTAACGCCGTAGAGAGAGAGAGAGAGAATTGAATTGAACTTTATTTAACAAGGATTAAGATTTAAAGCTACGCCTTTTCTTACAATCTGTCCTTGGGACGCATAGACACACAATTATATAATTAAAAAATTAAAAATTAAAAAGTTAAAAAGTTAACCAACAAAAGGAGGTCGGAAAACTTCAGCACGTGATAATAAAGATGACGATGATGATGATGATGACGAAGATGATGATGATAATGATGATAATGAAGATGAGGCATGAAGAGCATACATATGTGGTTATTCATAAAATCAAATGCATACTATGCAGGTAATTATAAATACAAGCTGGTAGCAATCGAACATGTAGCAATAGTACAACAAAAATATGTTCAGAACATACAATGCACAGGATGCACAGCATATCTTTGACGTAATGCTAAGTGTGGCAAATCAAAAGGCGTTAAACTACTGAGACATTAAGTGTTTTTTAACACATTTTTTTAAAACTTTTTAATGACTTTAAGTGCTTAAAGGATGATGGAAGCGAATTCCAAACTGAAGTATCCGAAAAAGCAAGACTGGTCTTATACAGGTCAATTCGTGGAATCGGTGGGATCAAGTTGACCGACCCATATCTGTGGGTAGCTTTATTAAATAATGATGTAATGTAAATCGGCACTTTACCGTAATACAATTTATGCATGAAAATGGCTTTGTTTAACTTGAGATGCTTTTCCAGTGGAAGAAAGTTAAGCATTTTTAATTTCATATCTATTGATGCATTATCCTTTACGATGAGTTTGGCCGAGCGACGATAGAGAGAGTCTAACTTTTTCAAGTGGACATCACTGCTGCCATCCCAGAGCGTCGAAACATAATTAATATGAGGCATTACATGAGCATGGTGGAACATTTCCAGAGTCCTTCTGTCCGTAAATTGCTTTAACTTGGATAGGAGGAAAACGTTCTTGGCTACTTTCTTGCAAATATGCTGTAATTGTGCCTGCCACTTGAATTCACAATCAATAATTACCCCTAAAACGCGATGCTGTTGAACTTGTTCAATTGATTGCGTACCAATAGTAAGATTTGGTTTGAGTGGAGAAATCTGGTGTTTTTGTCTGGTTGCAATTACCATACTTTTAGTTTTTATTGGATGGACAAGCATAGCATTAGCACTACACCAGTTATTTACATCGTTTAAAGCTGTTTGAAGGGAGGACACTATTAGTGGAACAGACTTTCCACTTGCACGAAGAGAAGAATCGTCAGCAAAAAAATCACTTCTTACATTACTATCAGAAATGTGCAGTGGCAGATCATTGATATACAGACAGAACAAGATCGGCCCAAGCACTGAACCTTGAGACACCCCGCATTTCACAGTCTCCTCAGTAGATATTTTACAGTTTAGGGCAGTATATTGAGATCTGTCATGTAAATATGAAGCAAAGACGTTATACACTGAACTGTTTCTGACATACAACTGTAATTTCTTCAATAGAATTGAATGATCAACAAGATCAAACGCTTTTTTAAAGTCGAGAAACACAGCACCACTGATTTCAGATCGGTTTGTTGCAGACAACCAGGTGTCGCATAGCGTGGTAAGGGCACTGTGACAAGAGTGATTTGTTCGAAAACCAGACTGAAATTGATGGAAAAGGTTTCTGCTTTCTATGTACGCGAGCAAATGTTTGTGAATATGTTTTTCCAATGGTTTGGATAAAATGGGTAATAAGGAAATGGGTCTAAAGTTATTTGGGTCGGATAAATTTCCGCCTTTATGGAGTGGAATTACTTTTGCTCTTTTTAACAAACTAGGTACAGTATTTTGCTTTATGCAGAGATTATACACATAGGTGAGTGGCTCCACAATATATGGTAGAGCTAGTTTGGTCAAGTAAGGAGGAATCATATCAGGACCCATGGACTTTTTATTCTCAAGGCCTTCTAGCACCTTCCCTACCTCATGCACTGCCATGTCTGGAATAGTAAAAAAATCGTCTGGTTTACATTTCTGATTACAAAAATCATGTAATTTTGAGAAAGAGACTTCAATGTCAGAATCAGGACTGTCGCATTTTGCAGATTCATTTAGCTTATTGGCAAGGGACAAAAAATGGTTATTAAAATCTTCAGGGGAGATGGTTGTGGCAGACCGATTTGAGTTCTGTTTAGATTTACCTGATAGAGAGAGAGAGAGAGAGAGAGAGAGAGAGAGAGAGAGAGAGAGAGACAGAGACAGAGACAGAGACAGAGATAGAGACAGAGAGACTGAGAGACAGATGATGATGATGATGATG
Organism: Littorina saxatilis; assembly: GCF_037325665.1. Lineage (NCBI taxonomy): Eukaryota > Metazoa > Mollusca > Gastropoda > Littorinimorpha > Littorinidae > Littorina > Littorina saxatilis. The sequence continues at coordinate 20,990,243 of NC_090250.1, read as the reverse complement.
GAACTTTATTTTTCAAGGATAGAGGTTTAAGGCGACGCCTTTTCTTACAACCGGTCCTTACTTCTAATACAAATGTCTAATAAATGATAAACAAGTAAAGCAACATGACAAATAAACAAATTAAACGAACGACCCAGCAAACAATCGACAAGTAAGCAAACAAGCAAATAAACACAAACAACAAAATGACAAAGTAAGCAACATACAAATCAAAAGCGAAACATGCAACACGTTAATTGAGGTTACACATGTAAAGTGATCGACGGTAAAATTCACACAATACCAACGTTTACACTAATGCTTACAATGATTATATAGTGTAAATGATGATGATGAAGATGATGATGATGATGATGATGATGATGATGATGATGATGATGATGATGATTGATGATGATGATGATGATGATGATGATGATGATGATGATGATGATGATGATGATGATGATGATGTTGATGATGATGATGGAAAATCGCAACATAAATTCCACATAATACATGTAATAAAGAACATATTTTTGTAATTCATAAAGCTTTGCCAATTGTTGACAGCTACTTGCACATTTTAAGACTAGTAGCCATCTAGGTAGACATATAATGATTATGCAGAGCTTGTTTAAAATCTTTAGTGAGGTTAATGATCTTATTACAGACAGAATGGAGTTCCACACCATAGAGCCAGAGAAGGCTTTACTAGTTTTGAACAAATTAATCCTGGGTATTGGTGGTAGAAAATTAATAGACCCGTACCTTTCGGTGACTCTGTGAAATAGGTCCTGAATATAGTTGGGCACTTCGCCATGATATACTTTGTACATCATTACAGTCTTATTAAACTTGCGGCAGGTAGTTTAGATTCTTTAACTTCAAATCAGCTGATAATTGTGGACCATTAAACATGATTTTAGCTGCCCGACGATGTAGAGAGTTTAATTTTTTCATGTGAATATCAGAGACGCCATCCCAAAGAGTTGATGCGTAATTAATATGGGATAAGATATGGGCATGATAAAATAGTTTTAATGTTGCGATATCGACATATTGCTTTAACTTTGATAGCAGAAACAAATTCTTGGATACTTTTTGACAAATATAATGTACATGAGATTGCCATTTTAATTCTTGATCGACTATCACACCCAAAATACGATGTTCCGTTACCTGCTGAACAGGTTGTGATTCCAGAGAAAGATTTAAATTAAGAGGTCGTGACTGGTGTTTTTGTCTTGTTGTAATAATCATGCTTTTTGTCTTCCCTGGGTGCACTATCATAAAATTCTGGTTACACCAATTGTTGACTTCATTCAGACTAGACTGTAAGGAAACTTCAATTTCTTGAACAGTCCTACAGCTTGTGTGAAGCGTCGAATCATCTGCAAAAAATTCCGTTTTGACTTTTGAATTAGATATATGAAGGGGGAGGTCATTAATGAATACACAAAACAAAATAGGCCCTAAAACTGACCCCTGGGGGACTCCACTCTTTAAACATCCTTTGGGAGAGGTTTTACCGTTTATAGAAACATACTGTGTTCTGTTGACAAGATATGATTTAGAGAATGAACACGTTGCGGGATTGTTCATGTACAATGCGAGTTTATGTAAAAGTAATGTGTGATCTACAAGATCAAAAGCTTTCTTAAAGTCAAGAAATACAGCCCCTGATATGTCCGAACGATTAATTGCCGATAGCCAGTTATCACATAGTGATGAAAGAGCTGTACTACAGGAATGTTTCGGACGAAACCCAGATTGAAAGTTGTGAAATAATGTGCACCTTTCCATGTAGTTCAGAAGATTCTTCTGGATGTGCTTCTCTAAAGGCTTTGATAAAATAGGAAGCAATGAAATTGGCCTGAAGTTATTAGGGTCAGACACATCTTTATTTTTTGGAAGTGGAACGACCTTTGCCGTTTTAAATGCATCAGGAAAAGTATTTTTTTCAATGCAAAGATTATACACATATGTTAGGGATTCCACTATGGACGGTAGGGCTAATTTAAGCAACGACGGGGGGATTTTGTCAGGCCCCATGGATTTATTATTCTGAAGGTTTTCTGTAAATTTTCCAACTTCATGTACGGCAATAGTTGGGATAGAGAATGAATCTTGTGATTTCAATTTATGAATACAAAATTCTTTTAATCTAAACAACAGGGAGTCCCCACCCTCGACTTCTTCATTTACATTTTTATATTTAGTCAAGTTTTGACTAAATATTTTAACATCGAGGGGGAATCGAAACGAGGGTCGTGGTGTATGTGCGTGTGTGCGTGCGTGTGTGCGTGCGTGTGTGTGTGTGTGTGTGTGTAGAGCGATTCAGACTAAACTACTGGACCGATCTTTATGAAATTTGACATGAGAGTTCCTGGGTATGAAATCCCCGAACGTTTTTTTCATTTTTTTATAAATGTCTTTGATGACGTCATATCCGGCTTTTCGTGAAAGTTGAGGCGGCACTGTCACGCCCTCATTTTTCAACCAAATTGGTTGAAATTTTGGTCAAGTAATCTTCGACAAAGCCCGGACTTCGGTATTGCATTTCAGCTTGGTGGCTTAAAAATTAATTAATGACTTTGGTCATTAAAAATCTGAAAATTGTAAAAAAAATTAAAAATTTATAAAACGATCCAAATTTACGTTTATCTTATTCTCCATCATTTGCTGATTCCAAAAACATATAAATATGTTATATTCGGATTAAAAACAAGCTCTGAAAATTAAATATATAAAAATTATTATCAAAATTGTTTTTTCGAAATCAATTTAAAAACACTTTCATCTTATTCCTTGTCGGTTCCTGATTCCAAAAATATATAGATATGATATGTTTGGATTAAAAACACGCTCAGAAAGTTAAAACGAAGAGAGGTACAGAAAAGCGTGCTATCCTTCTCAGCGCAACGAATACCCCGCTCTTCTTGTCAATTCCACGGGCACTGCCTTTGCCACGGGCGGTGGAGTGACGATGCTACGAGTATACGGTCTTGCTGCGTTGCGTTGCGTTCAGTTTCATTCTGTGAGTTCGACAGCTACTTGACTAAATATTGTATTTTCGCCTTACGCGACTTGTTAGATTGTTTCAATCGATCAGCCAAACACAGAAAGTGCTCATTGAATTCGTCAGGAGAAATGGCGCTATTTAATCTGCTATTTCTTCTTCGGGATTTACCTAACACTTCATTTATGGCTTGCCAAAGCGTGGCAACATCCTTTTTGTCTTCAACCAATTTATGAAAATGATTACTTTTTGCCTGGCGTACTAACTCGGTAACTCTATTGCGCTGTGCTTTAAATTCTGATTTCCTTTGATTTTCCTTCAAAAAATCACGTAGTGCCATAGCTTCTACAATCTCAGGAGTAAGCCATGGTGGTAATGTAGGGGATTTTACTCGGTGTTGCCTCAGAGGGGCATGCTTATCAATAATCGGGTAGAGTATACTTGAGAAACAATTAAGCGCCTCCTCAGCCTCAGTACAATTAAACACATCATGGAACGGAGCTGAAGAAGATAAGTCTATGAAAAACTTAGACTCGTGAAATTTTTTAAAGCTCCGATATTCGATGGTTGTGTGTCCTTTTTATGAAATTTTGGGATTATATAGTTCCATGAGCAGCAAGTCACGTAATGATCACTAATGCCAGAATTTACCACATTAACATTCGAAACCATTGTTTTTCTATCCGTGTATATATGGTCAATTAATGTCGCTGTTGATGCAGTTATTCTTGTTGACGTTTCAACTAGTTGTTGAGAGAGAGAGAGAGAGTCAGAGGCAGAGAAAGACAGAGGCAGAGAGAGAGGGAGAGAGAGGGAGACAGACAGACATTACAAAATTCTGTCAAATGAAAGATGCACCAGCATTCCTTCAAAAGAAACGCTAGCTGAACTGCACCCACTTCGTTTCCTGAAAGGCGGTGCACCATTTGTAGCACTCGCTGTTTGATTCTTTAAGTCAATCTCCTCCTCCCCTCCCCTGGACAGCTCATCCCTCGGTATTACTGTCAGCTTGCCTGCACGTCTCTCCTCCAATTCCCTGTCACGCAATCCTCCCCGCGCATGCGCCCTTCCCGGGCACGTGACACAAGAAATAGACATGCTCGTTTGCCCAATAATCTCTCAGGCGTGCACGCGCTTGCCTCTCTCTCAAAGCCTCTGCAATCTGGAGAGCTGCCTGTGTGTGCTTTATGTGCACTTGCTTCGGAATTCCAATTAACACTTTGGAGTTGTTTTTGTTAAAGATTGTGAGATTACTTCCCAAATTACTTCGTGTTTTTTATGGTTATGAAACCGAAACATCAACGTGTCAGCAGCTTTATGTGATTGTTGATGAAATCCAGAACAGAATCTGTGGTCAAATAAACCAAAAACAAAAACAAAACAAAACAGTACACTAATTGCCCTTTCTCTTCTTCTTCTTCATTTTTTCGGGGGGGGGGGGGGGGGGGTCGAGACGTGATGAAGAGCAGACATAAAGTAGCCCCTTATCTTAATCCAAATAATAGACATAGTTCTAGACTGACCATCGACACTTGTCACGTCCTTTGCTGGTAAACTTTCCAAAGTTATCTGGAGCTGACTTACGCAACTCCTGACCCTGAGTCTAATACTGAAACAAATTGTATCTGTTGCCTCTTAACTGACTTGAGCTTGTTGCACGCAGAGGAGATAACAGTACCTCCCCCACTTACCCACACAGGCAACTGCAAAGGAATCATGCATCAGCCAAGGATAGCCTCGAACCATGTCTCCAGAACTTATCCATTTGGACAACCGCAGAGGAATCATGCAATACTGCCGTCTAAAGGCAACCGCGGGTAGTCCCAAGAGCGTGTTGGTAATATGGCAGTGTGCATAGTGGACAAAACAAAAGCTAGCTCCACTGAAAGAGAACACTCCCTCGGTAAAGCTCGGTTCTACTCCTCACAGGGATGGTAGTATATGCGCATGCCGACGAGAAAACAAAGGATTTCTGTACTAAAAGCTAACATGCCCTCGGTAAAGCTCCCCCCCAACCCACAGACATACTCTTTTTATGGCTGTGCCCCCAACCGCCTTCCCACCCACCCAAGCTAGTCCCAAGAGTACAGGGATGACAGTATGCATGCCAAAGAGAAAACAAAAGCTCTCTCCAGAGAAAGACATGCCCGCAGTAAAGCCGTTGCCTCTTCTCCGGCCCCCCTCAGCTGTCTTGCGCGTGCTCTGGGTGCTAAGAGACGCATGTCTTGTCACTGCCGCACGTGAACCACGTGAAAAGAGTGGATGTGTTTGAAGTCGCCACAATGGCGTCAGGCCAGATCGACTGTGTCAACTGGGGAGGGTTCGCGCGATTCCAGCGGGTCTTGATGAGTTGCAGAGTGCCCGTAATTCTCTTGTAGAATCCTGCCTCCTTGGAAATATCGATCTAACGTTTAAACGTGATTCTGATGTTGAGGCTGTGGTCTTTTTTTCTGCAATTTCTTATTGAAACATACCGTCCTCATCTTTCTTACTTTTGTATTTCAAATCCTGTTGCTGGGTGTAAACATAGCATTGCTCTCCTCTGAAGAACGTTTGTCTACCACCCGTTAATAATACCATGTGGAAATCATTAAAGACAATTAAATTACACATGATAGTTTGAAAACAATTCTGTAGAAGCAATTGAATGTTTTGTTTTGCATATTATAAAACCTTCCAATAACTAATACAGCATTTCTTGTTGTTTGAGTACTGTATTGTCTTGTTTGTCGATTAGTAAACATTACAATAACTATAACCTTTACTTTTTGTCATAATGTTAATCAGCAGCTTGATCTACACACACCAACTCAACCCACCCTCACCCTTACCCTCCCTCCCGCCTCCCCCACCACCACCTCCATCACCATCACCAACAACGCCCCCATCCCTTCGACCTCCGCAGGTCACTTCACTGACCATGGTCAGTGTGACAGAGCCCTGGCCGGGACCGTCCGATCCTTTCAACAACACCCAGACGGCTGGAGGGGGAAATGGGCGGGTAATTGGACGCCAAATGAACGGCTCTATTCTAATAGCATACACTGCACATGTCCACTGATGGTCAATTCAACGCGCTGGACCTTCCCCTCAGTGGTGCTGATGGGGTCAAATTCGACCATTTTCTCCCCGTAATGGGTTGGCAACCTTGCATTGGGCGACCTCTTAAAGGCACACAGTCCTTCGATCCTGTGAACAAAGTTCGTGTCAAAATCGAGTCAGGTTTTTTACGTGGGATAAAAATATCGCTTCACTTGGACTCATACCAAAAATTGGCATCCTCATTGCATCTAATGCAAAATGGCAATTTTGTTGTTGAATTAATAGGAAAGATTGACAAAGGTGCCACTTACAAAATTAATTCATTAAAAAATATCAGCAAAGAGAACCACCAGGCTGTTAATTTTGGGGATGTGACCAAGTGGAGGGTTTTTCTTATTCCATGTAAAAGCCGGGCTAGACCTGAAGCGGTGATACGATTTCTTTACACATGAAACACTGTGCCTTTAATGGTCGATGCAAAGTGACTTTCATACATAGTTTGCGACGCTTGTTTCGGCTGATGAAGTCGAATTACACCGCAAGGAGCAATCCCATATGGGCGAAGCCACCTGACTCATACAATACGGCCAACGCTATTGCTTACATTGGCAACGAACTTATTATTTGACAATACATCCCACAAACATCTTATATAAAAAATTAAAAACAGGCTGAGAAAAATAAGAGAGAGAAAGTTTTGTATGACGAAAATCTTCTTCTTCTGCGTTCCCGTTGCCATGCTAGACTGTCAAGGTTGTTGATGCAATTAAGTCTGTAGTTTGCTGAAGGAACTCCGCCTGACCCCCAAATCAGTGCAAACGAAACCTTGATGATGCAAAGAAACTTTGCCTACGTAGTGATTGCTAAAAGCGTCGCTCGGTCGTCCGACATGCGTTGGAGACGCTTGGCGTCGTTCATCATGGGGTCGCTTCCAGCATGGGTCGCCTTTCACGGATGGGAGTGGTCGATTTCGACCCCTTCCCGTTCAGAGTGGTCAGAGGCTTGTGTCCAGTCACTCAGGGCGGGGCCCTTTGGCTGTCCAGAGTGCTGGCAATTGAAGGGATGGGAACAGCATCTGTTTCCATGATGGCTCTAAAGTCTGGGGTTCTTTCAGATGTCTCGTCTGCTTTTTAGTCCTCAAGGCAATGGATTGGGACGTTCTTTGTTTTTGTGTAATGTAGTTTCTGTTGTATTTTTTCTTTGCTTGTTTGTTTGTGTGTTGTGTTTCTTTATTTATTAATTCTATTCAATGGTTTTGTTTAGTTTTCACGTAACAAGGTTGTGTTGTACTGTAAATTTTCAAAGTCAACCTTAACACACACGCGCGCACGCACACACTGACACACACACACACACACACATACACACACACTGACACACACACACACACACACACACACACACACACACACACTGACACACACACACCAGGGATGGCCAAATCGTCCGCCAGGTCGCCAGGGGCGATTCACAAATCTGCCGGGCTAGTAGAAACCGCCTGGCAACTCGCCCGGCTGGCCAATGAACATTCTGGTCAAATGCGACCCTTTTGATTGTAATATCGAGTTTTAAAGTCATATAAACACTGCAGATCAACGGTGGTGTATACCGGACCAGCAACATTTCTACCGGGCTAGTGACTTTCTTGAAGTTACTCGCCCGGCTGGCGAGTTACAATTTTGAGATTTGGCCATCCCTGCACACACACACACACACACACACACACACACACACACACACACACACACACACACTGACACACACACACACACACACACACTGACACACACACACACACACACTGACACACACACATACACACACACACACACACTGACACACACACACACACACATACACACACACACACACACACACACACTGACACACAAACACACACACTGACACACACACACACACACACACACACACACGCAGGCAAAGAACATCAGCTGAGAATTGTTTCTTTAACTCTGCGTTGTCCACAAATGTTTTCTTAATTAACGCTTGACACAGAAAGTCTGGCTGTGTTGTGGTTACTGGCTGGTTCTCTGTTGTTCAGTAATCTCCCTTTGTCAGCTAATCGTGTTGTCAAGAGAGAAATTGCTGTTTGGTATGCTAACGGTAAGAAGACGGAAGCTGTTGACAGAGTTAACTCTCAGTTATCTTACGATCCGTCACTGTAAACAGACGGCGTGTCGATGGCCGATTCATTTTCGACGACGTGTTGACGGACAACATTGTCTCGTTACATTGCTGCACTTACATTACAATAGACACCTTTTTTGTACGAGGCTTCACTGAGTCTCCTCGGCTAGAGCTTTTTTTATATTTAGTCAAGTTTTGACTAAATATTTTAACATCGAGGGGGAATCGAAACGAGGGTCGTGGTGTATGTGCGTGTGTCTGTGTGTCTGTGTGTGTGTGTGTGTGTGTGTGTGTGTAGAGCGATTCAGACTAAACTACTGGACCGATCTTTATGAAATTTGACATGAGAGTTCCTGGGTATGAAATCCCCGAAGGTTTTTTTCATTTTTTTGATAAATGTCTTTGATGACGTCATATCCGGCTTTTCGTGAAAGTTGAGGCGGCACTGTCACGCCCTCATTTTTCAACCAAATTGGTTGAAATTTTGGTCAAGTAATCTTCGACGAAGCCCGGACTTCGGTATTGCATTTCAGCTTGGTGGCTTAAAAATTAATTAATGACTTTGGTCATTCAAAATCTGAAAATTGTAAAAAAAAAATACAAAATTTATAAAACGATCCAAATTTACGTTTATCTTATTCTCCATTATTTGCTGATTCCAAAAACATATAAATATGTTATATTCGGATTAAAAACAAGCTCTGAAAATTAAATATATAAAAATTATTATCAAAATTAAATTGTCCAAATCAATTTAAAAACACTTTCATCTTATTCCTTGTCGGTTCCTGATTCCAAAAACATATAGATATGATATGTTTGGATTAAAAACACGCTCAGAAAGTTAAAACAAAGAGAGGGACAGAAAAGCGTGCTATCCTTCTTAGCGCAACTACTACCCCGCTCTTCTTGTCAATTTCACTGCCTTTGCCATGAGCGGTGGACTGACGATGCTACGAGTATACGGTCTTGCTGAAAAATGGCATTGCGTTCAGTTTCATTCTGTGAGTTCGACAGCTACTTGACTAAATATTGTATTTTCGCCTTACGCGACTTGTTTCTTTTTTCCCAACCCCCTAAGAATCCCATTTATATATATATAACTATAGAAAATACAATACGGGTAAATGTTTGTTTTTTTAGCCTCATCCCCCTCCCACTTTCATTGTCGCAAGCAGACACGTTTTTCAATAATTTGCTAATGTCATCTCTCGGGTTGAGCCATTCCTAATTACAAGCCCCCCACCCCTACCCCTGCCCCAAGAAACATATTTTTGTTGGGATAATTATTTTAATGCATAATAAAATGGAAAATATTTTACATCATCAGTTGTACATCATACTCGCCCCACTACTATTGTCTCAAGCAAAACAAAATAAACACCACACTCAGTTTTTACTTTTCTTGCTATTCAAGTACTCATCCAATCCCCCCCCCCCCCCCCCCCCCTCCGCCGGACTTATCTTCCTCCCCATCCTTCCGACAACCGTGTTCTGCACGACACCCACGCCACCACCACCTCCCCATCTTTCCGACAACCGTGTTCTGCACGACACCCACACCACCACCACCTCCCCATCCTTCCGACAACCGTGTTCTGCACGACACCCACACCACCACCACCTCCCCATCCTTCTGACAACCGTGTTCTGCACGACACCCACGCCACCACCACCTCCCCATCTTTCCGACAACCGTGTACTGCACGACACCCACACCACCACCACCTCCCCATCCTTCCGACAACCGTGTTCTGCACGACACCCACACCACCACCACCTCCCCATCCTTCCGACAACCGTGTTCTGCACGACACCCACACCACCACCACCACCACCCACACCACCACCACCTCCCCATCCTTCCGACAACAGTGTTCTGCACGACACCCACACCACCACCACCTCCCCATCCTTCCGACAACAGTGTTCTGCACGACACCCACACCACCACCACCTCCCCATCCTTCCGACAACAGTGTTCTGCACGACACCCACCACCACCACATCCCCATCCTTCCGACAACAGTGTTCTGCACGACACCCACACCACCACCACCTCCCCATCCTTCCGACAACAGTGTTCTGCACGACACCCACACCACCACCACCTCCCCATCCTTCCGACAACAGTGTTCTGCACGACACCCACACCACCACCACCTCCCCATCCTTCCGACAACAGTGTTCTGCACGACACCCACACCACCACCACCTCCCCATCCTTCCGACAACAGTGTTCTGCACGACACCCACACCACCACCACCTCCCCATCCTTCCGACAACAGTGTTCTGCACGACACCCACCACCACCACATCCCCATCCTTCCGACAACCGTGTTCTGCACGACACCCACACCACCACCACCTCCCCATCCTTCCGACAACAGTGTTCTGCACGACACCCACACCACCACCACCACCAGCCACACCACCACCACCTCCCCATCCTACCCAGCCCAGTATTTCTGGTATAAGGCCTAGCTAAGGTTCAGAGGTTAGTATCTTCCGATTAATTGCTCTGATTTCAGCATACCAAATACCTGCCCTTTAATTGCAGGTCAAGATTAGATAGACGGACCATTGTTTCTGTGAAGTATAGAGGAGGAAGAGCTTCATGCCCCGAACTCGCAAACCGTGGGGAATTACTCGTATCTTTGAGGGTTCCTTCTGAGCACACACGTGCATCCGAACACACTGACACACACACACACACTTCCCCGTTTAGAAGCGCGCACACACACGTACTTACGCACGCACACATACCCACACCAACCCACGGCCACCACCAAAGACAGCAACAACAACAACAACAACAACAACAACAACAACAAATCGCCACCACCACCACCCCCCCCCCCCATCCCCCTTAACACTCTCACATCTTTATGGCAGAAGGTCAACAACTATATATCACTCTCACAATCCTCTCCAACACGCCGGGTCAGAATTAATTGAGTGAGAAATCCACCTTATCGCACGTTGTTCCAGGTATAAATCAGGTGGGGGGTAATTAAAGGTGAAGATAAAGCGAGCGGAGGAACAGACAGGTGAAATATCTTCCGTGACCTCTCGTGTGGGGAATAATGAACTTCGTTGTTAGGTGCTCTTCTCTGGCCCTTTATCTTATCTTGTCTGCTCCTCTGAAGAAGTTGTAGGGAGGTGTAACTGACAATTATTTCCACCATGCCTCCCGAAGGGATCCCTCTACCCGTGGACTGTGGCAAATAAACACTGACTGAGATCTGCAGTGTTTGTTCTGATTGTCGTTAGTGGTTTCATGTGTGTGTGTGTGTGTGTGGGTGTGGGTGTGTGTGAAAATGTGTGTGTGTGTGTGTGTGTGTTCGTTTATGTGTGCGTGCGCGTGTGTGTGTGTGCGAGTATGCATGTGTGTTTAGGGAGTGAGTTGGGGGGTGTATGTGCATGGGTGATTTTGTGCGTGCATACGCGTGTGCCTGCGTCTGTGTCTGTCTGTCTACATGTCTCTATGTAGGGATCAGCGTGTGTGTCTGTCTGTTGTCTGTTACCACAAAGAACGTGTAACGTAAACTCATTCCAAAAATCAAAAATCCTGTTTCAAAATATCGGCTTTTCAATGGTCAAGCCGTCTTTGCTCTTGGCACACACAGACAGGCACAGTTTTTGCCCTGGACATGAAAGGAAACCTAAGCAAACCGGTCGGGAACTCAATTGTACTATGATTCTACATATAGAGCCAGTTTGCATACCTTTGGAAGCCCGCAACACATCGCAACACAAACTACCGCGCTATGCTGCAGCACAAGACAGAAGGATTAGACCCAAAGTCCTCAACATGTTGTGACAAATCTGTTTTAAATCCACATGCTTCATTTCAAGGTGAACGGGACTTAACTATGTCCAGGCGTCAAGATGACAGAAGTAAGAAAGCAAAGCAACATGTTTCTATGCCCTGACACGCTTCATGAATGCCTGTCTGTGGTTGGGGGGAATAACACGCATAGCTTCTTCTTCTTCTTCGTTCATGGGCTTAGACTCCCACGTACACTCGTGTTTTTGCACGAGTGGAATTTTACGTGTATGACCGTTTTTACCCCGCCATTTAGGCAGCCATACGCTGCTTTCGGAGGCGGAACACACATAGCTGATCCCGTTCATCGCTTATGGGAAACACAACCTGTTTCTGTGACTTGACACCATGTAGGCCTATCAGGTCCTGTGTGGTACTGAGAGAATACCTCCATAGCTGATCTCGTTCGGCATCGGTTCAAGGAAACACAACCAGTTTCTATGCGTGGCCGCAATTTGTTAGGGTAGGGGCGGGGAATCAGTGGCATTGATCCCGGTAATCGGTTCTAGGAAACACAGCCGCGACAAAATAAAATATGCACACGAAGTGCTTGGTCTTTCCGCTAAAATTGTTAAAAGTTGTGAAGTGCCGCAATTGTTCCCTTGTCCTGTCTATCGTTCTTCTCTTTCCTTTCGATACCTTCTTCTGTTTCGCATTCTTTTCATCCAGAGAGGCCTGGAATGGGCACGGGTTGCTGGAACTGAGACAGGAATGGGCACGGGTTGCTGGAACTGAGACAGGAATGGGCACGGGTTGCTGGAACTGAGACAGGAATGGGCACGGGTTGCTGGAACTGAGACAGGAATGGGCACGGGTTGCTGGAACTGAGACAGGAATGGGCACGGGTTGCTGGAACTGAGACAGGAATGGGCACGGGTTGCTGGAACTGAGACAGGAATGGCTATGAGGAATACATCGTTACAAATTTAATTTCCCCCGAAAAAGCTGGCCCTAGGTAACTGACTGGATAATGCCAGCAATCTACGTCGATTCATATGAAGCAGTGAGAACGAGAAAGGTGCAGTAAGACAAGTATCACGTGCGAGATGTATGTACTGATCCTGTACCTGTGTTATTAGTAAGTGTACCTGTGTAATTAGTAAGGGTAAGACAGTGCTGATCCCAGTCATCAGTTGCAGGTAATACAATGACGTCGGGATTATAATCCCTGATCCCTCATGATGCTGGACGTACCAGCTGAACAGGTTGACCTCTACCGGATGAGCTCCGAGCCCTTGTCCAAATATTGCATTGGTTATGCGTCAGGCCTGGTAATAAAAGATTAGATATAAGATGCGATAGGAAAAGAAAACTTAAATGTCCATTTTCATGTTTGTAAAATGATGGAAAAGTGTCTCTACACCGCACCACAACACATCCCTCTAGGGAAAAAGATTTTTTTTTAAATAATTACGATTAACATGCAAAATTATACAAGTTTACAGAAATCGAATCAATAATTGCATAACGATTCGTCGTTTGTAAATAGCGCATACACAACATGTAAAATGCACGTGCATTTATATCCAGTCGCCACACAGTGTACGATAAGCCAAGGCATACAAACTAACTGGTGAACACACGTGTTATTTTGTATGAAGTCTTCATGCCAAGTTTTGAATGTCTAAGTCAATTCCTTCCTGGTCGGGCCCAGTACTTCTCAGTTGGCCCTCGTAATGAAACACACACAAAACTGCAGAGCCTGCAACGAACAATGCTGAGTGAGCAGATTTCGCTGTGTTGTCTTCGTATGAGTTGATTCGGAACTTCGTCCATCCACAGCCCGGCACAACGCCGAATAAACTCACTTCATCATCGTCGTCGACACGGTACCATGCAGCATCTTTCGGCACAAATGCACGTACCTTGGATGATTTCTTGGACTTGAAGTGGTCCACAAAGACGACCACACACAGTCATAAATAGGCACCATGTGTGAAGTGATGGTTTTGACTTGGAAATAGTCTGGTAGAATGATTGCTTGGGGTAGTAGAATACTGGATAAGGTAATTAAAAAAAATGAAATAAAAAAAAAGAATATTCTTAGAAGCTAACCGTCGTAAAATGTTCTGATTGCCTTTTCTCCATTTCTCTATATATTTATTGGTTATTATTGTTGTGGTTTGTTTGTTTGTTTGTTTGTTTGTTTGTTTGTTGGTTGGTTTTTGTTTTGTTTTTTCTTTTTTTCTTTCTTTCTTTCTTGTTTTGCGGGTTTGTTTGTTTGTTGGTTTTTTTGTGTTTTAAAAAAGAAAGGGCTATTTGCAAGAGAAGTCCTTGTAGGCCTAATTCAAAGATACTTTTGCAATTAAGCATTCGACGTTGACGTCGACTTCGTCCCTCACCTCAGTATGGGTTTTTTCTCTCATCAAAAAACATAATCTAAAAGATTCAGTCAAACAATTAAATGACTTCGGAGTCAAATCAAGAACCCCATGTGAGCCAGAAAGACAAGAACAAGTTGAATACTACCGAGAAGATGAAAATGCTTTTAATAGGATCTTGTTTGTGTCATCCTGATTACTTCTTTCCCCCAGTCAGTCTCATCTCTTTCACTGAATCACCGATACGACTCTGTTTCGACCCCAACCCCTGTGTCTTGCAATCCCGTGTCTGTGGAATGCAACACCCCGCTCAAGGATTACATTCTCATCCTCATCAATAGTGTTCATTTCCTGAGGGATTTTGACAAGTTAGTCAGGTCATGAACTACAACTGTAGCGCTCTGATTGGCTGACGGAGAACAGAATGACGGGATATAATACGCTACTTGCATTTCGGTCGTGCTCTGGTTGGCTCACTGAAAACAGAAGAATGGAATATTACAGTATGATATTGAATTTCTGCTGAACTACCAACGTCGCGCTCTGATTAATTCGCCGACAACAGAAGGGTGCGACTGATATAATATGATATCGTGCTTCTGCTGAACTACAACATACTGTCGCTCTTTGATTGGCTTGCGGGGAATACAGGGGGTGGGATATAATATGGTATTAGATTCTGATGACTACTTGACCTATGGTTTTGACCTGAGTCGGGTGTGAATGACGAAGTATTCAGACAGAGGCAGCAGACTGAAGGTTTATGAGGCAGAGGCACTTTGGAATAGGGCCAGATTTTTATTTGTCACGGCTTCGGGCTTCTGCCCTGGGAATGAGTCTGAGATGGTTTGCATTGTATGGTACTGCTGCTACAGATGAACTTGGAACTCCGGTACCACGCAGTTACATGATTGTACCATCTCTCATTGTCATGGGTGGGATTCTTCCGGTATATGCCGGAAATCCGGATTAGATTATGGCCTCTTTTTACATTTAGTCAAGTTTTGACTAAATGTTTTAACGTAGAGGGGGGAATCGAGACGAGGGTCGTGGTGTATGTGCGTGTGTGTGTCTGTGTGTGTGTGTAGAGCGATTCAGACTAAACTACTGGACCGATCTTCATGAAATTTGACATGAGAGTTCCTGGGTATGAAATCCCCGAACGTTTTTTTCATTTTTTTGATAAATGTCTTTGATGGCGTCATATCCGGCTTTTCGTGAAAGTTGAGGCGGCACTGTCACGCCCTCATTTTTTAACCAAATTGGTTGAAATTTTGGTCAGGTAATGTTCGACTAAGCCCGGACTTCGGTATTGCATTTCAGCGTGGTGGCTTAAAAATTAATTAATGACTTTGGTCATTAAAAATCTGAAAATTGTAAAAAAAAATATGTTTTTAATAAAACGATCCAAATTTACGTTTATCTTATTCTCCATCATTTGCTGATTCCAAAAACATATAAATATGTTATATTCGGATTAAAAACAAGCTCTGAAAATTAAATATATAAAAATTATTATCAAAATTAAATTTCCGAAATCAATTTAAAAACACTTTCATCTTATTCCTTGTCGGTTCCTGATTCCAAAAACATATAGATATGATATGTTTGGATTAAAAACACGCTCAGAAAGTTAAAACAAAGAGAGGTACAGAAAAGCGTGCTATCCTTCCCAGCGCAACTACTACCCCGCTCTTCTTGTCAATTTCACTGCCTATGCCGTGAGCGGTGGACTGACGATGCTACGAGCATACGGTCTTGCTGCGTTGCATTGCGTTCAGTTTCATTCTGTGAGTTCGACAGCTACTTGACTAAATGTTGTATTTTCGCCTTACGCGACTTGTTTTTCTTTTTTTTGGGGGGTGTGTGGTTCGGTTGAAGTTCAGGATTCATGGCATTGTTCAGTCCCACCCATGCATTGTAAAAGCCTGCACCGGCTGAACTTCGATCCTCACTGTAACTTTCCCATTCTGCTTGGTGAGCTTCATAGAGCACCGCATCTTCATCGTCTTCGATTAATTAGGTTTGGATTAAATAAAATCACATTTATAAATGCTTAGAGTAGGATTCGGGCTAATTATTAAAAACAAATATCATGGCCTGGAGTGGGTCACTCAACTTATGTGAAATCATGTGCTGGTAAATGTAGAGTATGATCAGCTTAATCATTAGTAAATATCTACTCAAGGTGTCCTCTTCAACCATCCCAAACAACAGTGTATTTCAGTTGTTGCGGAGAGAGAAAAAAAAAGAGTTTGAGGCGTGGGAATCACTCTGACCGGTATACATCGCAATAACTGTGAATCAGTGATGTCAAATTAATTGATTTTACAAAGATACTCACAATAAAGTTAACGATACCATTTTTTTGGTTGTAATCAAGGCACTTTGTGCATGTATTCATTCATCAAACATTTTTCGCACAAGAAATTCTACCTAACGTAGCCATAATTTCATGAGTAGCTTGTACGCTTAGCTAGTAAAGGGAAGTAATTCAGGAAACTAGACACAACCGCGACTCATTGATTATTTCTCTTCTAAGAAGCCTTTTGTGACCACGTCGCATTATCAAGTGAAGGGAAGTAATTCGTTAAATAAGAAGTAGCTTCAACTTTACTGATTATTCCCCTTCAAAACAGCCTGGGGTGGATATAGCTCAGTTGGTAGCGCCGCTGGCTTGAAACCATTTGTCGCTATCCGCGTAGGTTCGACCCCCAGGCTTGGTGAAGGATTTATTTCCTAGTCAACTTTGTGCAGACTCTCCTCTGTGTCCGAACGCGCACAATAAAGATTCCAAGTTCACATCGAAAGTCTCTGGGCTTTAAACCATGAATACATATGCACACAGGAAAAAGAAAACAAGTCGCGCAAGGCGAAATTACTACATTTAGTCAAGCTGTGGAACTCACAGAATGAAATTGAACGTAGTCCGCCGCTAGTGCAAAAGGCAGTGAAAGTGACGAGCCTGTTTGGCGCGGTAGCGGTTGCGCTGTGCTTCATAGCACACTTTACTGTACCTCTCTTCGTTTTAACTTTCTGAGCGTGTTTTTAATCCAAACATATCATATCTATATGTTTTTGGAATCAGGAACTGACAAGGAATAAGATGAAAGGGTTTTTAAATTGATTTCGAAAATTTAATTTTGATCATAATTTTTAATTTTTTTAATTTTCAGAGCTTGTTTTTAATCCAAATATAACATATTTATGTTTTTGGAATCAGAAAATGATGAAGAATAAGATGAACGTAAAAAATGTCAATAACAAGATAACACAGCATGAATCATTAAATTATTTGATAAGTTCAAGGCACACTCCTTTTTGTGAAAAACAGTTTGGCTCACCATCTGGGATCTGGCTAGGCTTTGACATGGGATAAGACAATCCCTTAACTTAGTCACATACCAAAAGTTAACACCCTGACTGCTTGGTGTGGTGAGTTGGAATTTGTTCTTTTCTTTCTTTCTTTATTTGGTGTTTAACGTCGTTTTCAACCGTTCAAGGTTATATCGGGACGGGGAAAGGGGGGGGGGGGGGGGAGGGGGGGGGGATGGGATAGAGCAACTTGTTAATTGTTTCTTGTTCACAAAAGCACTAATCAAAAAATTGCTCCAGGGGCTTGCAACGTAGTACAATATATTACCTTACTGGGAGAATGCAAGTTTCCAGTACAAAGGACTTAACATTTCTTACATACTGCTTGACTAAAATCTTTACAAACATTGACTATATTCTATACAAGAAACACTTAACAAGGGTAAAAGGAGAAACAGAATCCGTTAGTCGCCTCTTACGGCATGCTGGGGAGCATCGGGTAAATTCTTCCCCCTAACCCGCGGGGGGAAATTGGAATTTGTTGATGAATTAATTTTGTTTGTTTGTTTGTTTATTTGTTGCTTAACGTCCAGCCGACTACGCAGAGCCATATCAGGACGAGGAAGGGGGGGATGAAGGGGGCCACTTGTCAAGCGATTCCTGTTTACAAATGCACTAACCCATTACTTGTGTCCCAGCAGGCTTTAGTAAAACTAAATTAATACCTACTGGAAGATTACCAGTTTCCAGTATGTTAAAATAGGCTTAACCTATCTACTGCTGGACTTACATCAGAACACTAACAGATTAAACTATACATGAATCGCGAGACAAGCGGAAAGAGAAGAGATTTTTGGAAAAAATACAGGTGAATGAGCAAGAAGGCAGAAAAAAGAAAAGAATTCATGAAAAAAAAGAGAGCATGACAGGAAAGAGGAACCAAAAATCTACCTAACAGCAAACTAGAAAGCTCCTGCGGTTCCAAAAACAGGAGGGGCCTTTAATTTCATAACCGCAGTGCCCCACTGCGGGAAATTAATTTTGTGAAATCAATTCATAAAACAAATGCCACTGTGCACAGACACCCAGGCTGTTCATTTTTGGTATGTAACCAAGTGGAGGGATGGTCTTATCCCATGAAAAAGCTTCGACAGATCCACGATGGTAAGTCAAAATGTTTTCATGCAAAGGGTGTGTGCCTTTAATCAATTAGTTAATTATTGTAAACGCATAGCACACACAAACACACATAAACACACACCATTCGAGGCAAAAAAACAGAAGCAATAAAATGAAATAACTGTCTTTATTCCATTTCATATTGTAAATATATAGTTTGGAGTTCACTCCGCAATATCAGAATGACAATTCAAAACTTTCTATACAAAATAACCCCCAAAACTCTCAAAAATGAGTATACTGTTCCATCTATTTAAATCACATAAAACCAGCCAATGCATCGACAACAATGCTGGAAGATTGCTATAGATATGGCAAACCTGTTACTGGACAAGGGAATGCATGGGGGTCTTGGATAAAAAGACCACCTTGCCATCCCTCAAAGTCACAACAAGAGACAAGAAGAACTTAACAGGAATATAAATCATGTGATCATAAAACTTTGGTTGGGAGAAGTGAGTTACAAGACAACAACCAACTGTTTTCCAACAGTAGTCCGAAAAATGGTCTTACTGCTTCAAACAAAACTTTAGGATGGAATAAAACCTTTTGGAAACCACCTTCATGCAAAATTGCTGAAGATTCTTACAGGTTTGACAAACAATAAATCAATGTACAGCATGTATATATCATTACAAAACGTTTGTTCTGTGCTCACAACAACTGGAATGATCTAAAACAAATCTATCACACACCATCATATCAAAACTATCTAAATCAAAACTGAAAACATCAAAAATACATTTATAATCCAACAAATTAAGTCTGTCTAAATTAGATTTTTTAAGAAAGCTTAGAGGGAAAAGTAAGATAAAAAATGGCCAATTAAAGCTTTGTGAAATATCAGATTAAATCGCTGTTAAACTTAATATCCGGCTGGTCTATAAAAATTGTTAAAAGCGTGCAATTGCTGATTGGTATGACCAGATAAGGCTTCTTAGGACGGATGTTTACCACTTACATTGGCAAAGGCTAAAACTGGCTCCAAAGGCATTCACTAGTTAAAGCAAGATTATCAGAAACATTAAACCAACAAGTAAAGTTAAGCAAGTAAAGAGATTAAAAAAACTAAAACATTTTCTTAAGACATGCAGCCACAACAACAAAATCTGAAAGAAAGAAATCACAATTCATTTGGATCTTTCTCGTTCTTTGGATTTCACAAATGATTGTCGAAGACAACAAAAAGAAGAGCAGAATGATTATAAGACAGCTCTTTCAGATCCAGTTTTTACTATGAGTTAAAAATCACAACCACAATATCAAGAAAACAACTGTTAAAAATATGTAATACCAAGAGTTCTTAACACTAGTATCAAATCAGGCATGGGAATTGAAGAAAGTAAACAAGGCTGAAAATTGGTAAGGAATAGCAAAGTCGACGGCGCGAATCGCCTAGCCTTACTTGGGGGTCCAAACACATCATATCTATATGTTTTTGGAATCAAGAACCGACAAGGAATAAGATGAAATTGTTTTTAAATCGATTTCGGAAATTTAATTTTGATCATAATTTTTATATTTTTAATTTTCAGAGCTTGTTTTTAATCCAAATATAACATATTTATATGTTTTTGGAATCAGGAAATGATGTAGAATAAGATGAACGTAAATTTAGATCGTTTTATATCGACAAAAAAAATTACAATTTTCAGATTTTTTATGACCAATGTCATTAATTAATTTTTAAGCCACCAAGCTGAAATGCAATACCAAAGTCCGGCCTTCGTCGAAGATTGCTTGGCCAAAATTTCAATCAATTTGATTAAAAAATGAGGGTGTGACAGTGCCGCCTCAACTTTTACAAAAAGCCGGATATGACGTCATCAAAAGTATTTATCGAAAAAAAGAAAAAAACGTCCGGGGATATCATTCCCAGGAACTCTCATGTCAAATTTCATAAAGATCGGTTCAGTAGTTTGGTCTGAATCGCTCTACACACACACACGCACAGACAGACAGACACACACACACACACATACACCACGACCCTCGTCTCGATTCCCCCTCTATGTTAAAACATTTAGTCAAAACTAAATGTAAAAAGAGCAAAAGTGTAAGCTTTAAGTACAAATAACATTCATTTTGGGTATAACTAGCAAGGGCTGACTTCCAATCACAGTGAAATCAAACAATAAAGTTTCCATATAACGTTTTAACAAGTTTTGCCAATGGTAAAAGTCAAGACCAAACATTTTATGCAATGCATAAAAGAAGCAAAAGAACCATTCAAAAACTAAATCTATAGATTAAAAGTCTGTTCTAGACAGTGTTCAGCTATGCTTAAAAAACCTAAACAGAATTAAGTGTTATGTGTGCTTGCAAATACAGCCTCAACCAGTTCATATACAATTTCAACCAGCAACATTTTCTTTGAACTTCTGATGAAACTTTCTACTACAGAAAATATAAGAACTGCCTAAAATCCTAATTCTTAAACACTGACTTATCCAAACAAATGCAAAATTATAAACAACAAATTTTACAGGTAGACAAAACCAAACTTAATACCAACAATTTGTTTACTTCTTTACATGGGATCAAGACCCTCTGCAATAAACCACAAGAATTAAGTCATTCTAACATGATAATTCTGAAGCACCAAACACGTTTCCGTGAGCATAATAAAAAAAATGAAGGCAGTTCAAGTTTTTGGGTCAACCACAGATTGTTCATATTTACCAAAGACAGTTACTGATTAAATCAAACCTTAAGTAAAATGAGTAAATGTGAAGTGATCCTCATATGAAATGAAATATCAAGTAAACATCACAGAATTTTGCCCATAAATCAGTCAAAACGTTCCATGAAAACTTCAAATGTGACAATTTCTCTAGATCAAAGTCAACACACACTCGTTGTATTAATTTCAAACGGCTAACAGTAAACACAAACAATGCATTTGACTTGGCAACTGTCCGAGGCATCTTCAAATACATAGAGTTGAAGCAGTGCAAGTTTGAAAAAAGTGCTTCAGAACAAGAGAAAATACAGGGCAAAATAAACGTTTTTCCGCTTTAGAACCCTCTACAATGCCATGTCTCTTCTTTGCCCCACTTACGAAAGAAAAGGCATATAATTCAAACATCTCATCCTACTTAAAACAAAAAGACATTTAACATGACATCATGACAGTTTGCCTTATTTCGATCATTATCATGGTCTTGCCTAAAGAAGCACTTCTACTCCCAAACAATATCCCCTATATAGCTGTACAATCCACAAGAATCATCAAATGTGCAGCTAAACAAACAGACATTTCCATGTGTCTTCTGCAGGCATGGGAATTCCAAAATAGAAAAAACTCTGAAAATAGGCCGAGGTCCAGGGGCCGCCGAGGCCCCGGTGGGTTACAGGGGCAGAGCCCCATTGGGGGGACCAGGGGGTCGAAGCCCCCCGGAAGAAAAACGAATGTTAGCATTTTATACCAATATTTTGATAGTTCTCGTGCAAGTCAATAATGGATAGAGAGACAATAGTATACATATAATTTAATTTACTTTTTTTTTTGCCGCGGACAATTTTTTATTTTCGCTGGAACATAATTTCCTTTTTGCGAAAATCCGCGATTTCGCGGACAATTCCCATGCCTGCTTCTGGCAAAGGCTGAACTGCTCTCTAGCAAACATGCCACACAGATCACACAGATCACACTGTGACTGACTATACTGCTCATACTTCCTGCTTAAAATGTAGCTGATAGTGATACTGGCATAGCAAATATGGCCAGATTATCTTTAACATTTAGGTTACACAATAATATAGGTATTCACAGTCTGTAGCAATACAATACTCATTTCTAAAACTTCACCATAATGCTCAAGTATTTAATGGCAAGATCTTCACTTTTGTTTTAAACCACACAAACAAACAAAACAGAAAATACATAGTAAATTCATCCTGCGCAGGCCAAATAAAAGCTGCTGCTCAAATGCTGATTTCTATTTGTACAATGACTACATGGCAGAACAAACACATACATGTACCGTGCTTGTCTCTCCCTTCTTATTCACAATATACAGAAATATTCTTTATTACAAAAAGACAACACTGCAATATCTTCAAGGGCACCTGGGATGTGAGGTCCCTCTAATGAGATGACACCTTGCCAAAAAAGGACATGTGTTGTACTGTACTTTGGTGTATGAAGTTGGTTAAAGTACATTTGCCACGAAAGAACAATTTCCATACACGATCCCTATTCTGTACATAGTGCATGTACTATCTTCGTTGTTATAATTTTCATGTTCATTACCTATTTGTCCCATCGCTGGAAATTCAGGCCGTTTTCGCCCAGTGGAAAGCTAGCAGCAACAAAGTCACGCTACCCAGGTGTGTGCGTGTTTTGGTGAAACAAGCAACCTGCACTGCTGGCAGAATGACCAAGATGTTTTACATGCCACAGTGGTGACGCGGATTGGGACATGAAACAGTCTCCGAGTCTGCACATTAAGTTAACCCGTGTCTGTCGGACTGTCCCATCCCAGGTTCTGTGATTTGTAGTTGTGTACAATGTATAGAACAAATGCTTTTAGTTTTAGCAGGCTTAAGAAATGAAAACACAAAAAATAAAATGAGGCAAAGAAACAAAGAGATACAGCCAGACAGAGACAGAGTGGGTAATATCAATAGAAAACAAGTTGCGTAAGGCGAAAATACAATATTTAGTCAAGTAGCTGTCGAACTCACAGAATGAAACTGAACGCAATGCCATTTTTCAGCAAGACCGTATACTCGTAGCATCGTCAGTCCACCGCTCATGGCAAAGGCAGTGAAATTGACAAGAAGAGCGGGGTAGTAGTTGTGCTAAGAAGGATAGCACGCTTTTCTGTACCTCTCTTTGTTTTAACTTTCTGAGCGTGTTTTTAATCCAAACATATCATATCTATATGTTTTTGGAATCAGGAACCGACAAGGAATAAGATGAAAGTGTTTTTAAATTGATTTCGACAATTTAATTTTGATAATAATTTTTATATATTTAATTTTCAGAGCTTGTTTTTAATCCGAATATAACATACTTATATGTTTTTGGAATCAGCAAATGATGGAGAATAAGATAAACGTAAATTTGGATCGTTTTATAAATTTTTATATTTTTTTTACAATTTTCTGATTTTTAATGACCAAAGTCATTAATTAATTTTTAAGTCACCAAGCTGAAATGCAATACCGAAGTCCGGGCTTCGTCGAAGATTACTTGACCAAAATTTCAACCAATTTGGTTGAAAAATGAGGGCGTGACAGTGCCGCCTCAACTTTCACGAAAAGCCGGATATGACGTCATCAAAGACATTTATCAAAAAAATGAAAAAAACGTTCGGGGATTTCATACCCAGGAACTCTCATGTCAAATTTCATAAAGATCGGTCCAGTAGTTTAGTCTGAATCGCTCTACACACACACACACACACACAGACACACAGACACACGCACATACACCACGACCCTCGTTTCGATTCCCCCTCGATGTTAAAATATTTAGTCAAAACTTGACTAAATATAACAAGAAAGTACACCACCGGTTCCTTGACTTATGTTCAAGATAAGCCGTTTGCACCGGCCCCCGTAGCGCAGTGGTTAGCGCATCGGGCTGCGGGCCGGGAGGTCGTGGGTTCGAATCCCATCAGGCTCATGTGGGTTTTTCGGGCTACGGTCGGCTCCTATCCAGAGTGGAAGTGCTATGGTTCCTATGGGAAGGCTGGGATCACACAGCCGAGTGTCATTCACTTAACGAATGCGACTTTGAGGGTGCTCAGGTTCTGTATACCTGACAAACACCGCAGGTGCGGCAGTTCTCGGGCCTGGTTGACACCAGGATATATTATGACAGTAAGCGTAGAGTGCTGCCCTGTCACGTAGTCTCAAACCAAAATTGGAAACCCAAAGCATCATCATTATAATCATCCTCATCTCATAAATCATCCAAAAATATAAATTGTCCTTGCTCTTGTGGCCCTTCATGCCCGGAGCTCTCATGGTGACCTTGGTCTCAGTGTTCCTGTTCGATCCTTCCCTGAATAGTAGTTCTGCTGTCAGTCTTCAACGTGTGACGTTCTGGGGGGTCAACGGAGGGACGTGGTGGCGGTCTGCTCTCTGGAGGGGACGCTCCCTCAGTCTGGCTCCGCGACTTAAAGTCAATGTCGTTTGTAGGGGGCATAGTAGGTAGTGGGCTGCGTCCGTTAGCTCGGGACAGACCCACTACTGAACACCGTCGAAGTGACTCAGCAGTGCAGTGTCACCTTCCGAGGGTAGCCTACCGCAGCGACCTGACATCCCCCCCCCCTGGAGCATCTGTAAAATCGACAAGTCTGGCAGCGGAACGAAATTCAGATCTGGTTGGAGCAGCGAGTGCAGGGACGGGGCGGTGTGAGAGCACAACGGGACAAA
Organism: Littorina saxatilis; assembly: GCF_037325665.1. Classification (NCBI taxonomy): domain Eukaryota; kingdom Metazoa; phylum Mollusca; class Gastropoda; order Littorinimorpha; family Littorinidae; genus Littorina; species Littorina saxatilis. Next base: position 20,965,017 of record NC_090250.1, on the reverse strand, counting down.
GGAACAGGTGTAAGGACGGAAAAAAAAAAGAAAAAAAAAAGAAGATAAGCCGTTTGCTGAAGCTATAAGCCGTTTGCTAAAGCTATAAACTCAGGGTTGTGGGGAGATCAGGATATGTACAAAGGCATCAGGATATGCTAACAGCCTGAAAGTTTCGCTGTTCATTTCTTTCTACAGAGTCTCATAACTAAAAGTACTGAAACCAAAAACCATTTCAGACAATGCTCAGATCTGTCTGCAGAGTTTCCCCCAACAAAAATTTTAAGAAGAATAATGCAAAGACTCTTTTCAAGTTTCTTTTTATGTTTGACATAGTACACGTTTTGCTGGGTCAAATTGTGGAAACAGAAAGCAAAGCTACAGCACAAACTTTTTGTCAAATTTCAACTCCTATTTTTGTTGTTTATATGATTCAAAAACCAATTCACTAGACATTTGCAAACAACAGGTACACACATATCTTGTCATTGTAAAAAGTAACTGGCAAATATCAGACCTTCCTCATATCCTGAACAAATACATGTAACATACATATACACTGAGGTTTTTTATCACATAATTAGTATCTGACTAGTTTGACCAGTGGCATGATGCTTTCATAAAAATCAAAGAAACATGACCACAATGAGTGAATCTAACATGCTCAACTGAGCAGTTCAAACCATTCGTAACAATCCTTTTCATAAATCAAAATGTTATCCTCATAACACCATATCATTTCTTTTAATACATGAACTTCCCAGCCTCATAATGAACCCCAAAATGACTCAAACTGACTTGCATTTTATGATACTGTCCTGTGATAATTTACATGCATCATAAAGTACGCAGACTTCTTAACGAAACGCAAATGTACTACTATTCATGATACCCACATTGACTTGCATAACATGATACTCAAATTTGCTTGCAATTTATGACACCTGTGACGAATTACAAACACATCAGCACCTTCGTTTGTTTTCTTAGAGGAAGATCCACAACCCTGTCCCTGTCTGCATTTCATAAAATGCACACACAAAATCTGACATTCCTTGCCACACAAAATGCACTTCTTGCTAAATATTGCACTACACAATGGAAATATGGATAATGCTGGACCACCTGGAATGTTATCCGAACAAAAACAAACAAAATTACTTTTAACTCACGGGTTGCTGGCTCTAGCATGTACATATGCAGAGAATGCTGGACTGACCTGGCAGACACAAGTAGCATGACCATGTAAGTTTACAGGGACTGCTGAACGGGTAGAGGGAAACTGCGAGTCAGGAAACTTCATCATTAGAAGCACAACACCAGCAATCATTCGTACTGACTGTCAGTATGAATTCACTTTCACTTCGACTACAGCGGAAGCCCCCTTTTAAGACTCCATCCCTTTTCAGACCTTGTTTTCTCAGACTTTCTGTTCATAACCTCTGTAAAGTTACCTCCATTTTAAGACTCCATCCCTTTTCAGACCTTGTTTTCTCAGACTTTCTGTTCATAACCTCTGTAAATTTAACTCCATTTTAAGACTCCCTCCTTTTTAAAGGCCGAGGTCCAACAGGCCAGAATACCCATGGGTATAGGCGGAGCCTATTTTCAGTGACCGACAGGTCTCAAGTTACCTAGTCTGGTGGATGCAGTGGCCAAGGCATTCCGCTTGATTAAACAAGCCAACAGCAGACTGCATACCTCGCCTTGGTGTGTGTGCCTTTCTTGTGAACCTCTGTAAAGTCCCGTTATGTGTGTGTGTGTGTGTGTGTGTGTGTGTGTGTGTGTGTGTGTGCGTGTGGTATTCACCTTTTTTCTGACGGTTATTTGGAAGCATTATTAGTTGCAATAATTTATTCACACTAGCAATAAATCCTCTGAATGCAGATTACACGCACACATACACACACACACACACGCTGTGCGCGCCTTCGTGAGCGAGGCTGGTACTACATATTGTTCATACGAAATGACAAACACAGGTTACAAGCGATAACGCGCAAAAGTACTGGTTTATTATTTTACATCTGACACTAAGGTATCAGTAATGCATATATAGTTACAGTACTACGTAATGAGATACTACGTATTGCGATACTACTTATTGCGGTAAAAAACTTATGGACAGAAAGAAAAAGAGAAAAGAAAACAAATTATTAGACATGGCAAAAGTATCAAAAGCATTAACAAGACACGAGAAGTAAATACAAGAAAAATAAACAATCACAAGACAGGCGAAGACAAACAGACAAGAAAGTTACAATTACCAAACACTCGTTGGTTAGTCCTTCAACAACAATAAAGAGTTACGTTCTGTACGTTCAACAACAATAAAGAATTACGTTCCGTACGTTCAACAATACCATAAGCACTAAGAATACTCAAGAAACTTAGCATACATACGTTTAAAACCAAAATGGCTAGTTTCAGAAAAATACAAAACGTTGACTCATCAGGCCAGGAATACAAAGCAAACTGTCATACCAAAAAAGTCTAACGACAACGTTCCTGCGTTAATCAAAGTCACAAACAAGATATTTACTCATCCACTTTCCCTCAATAACGTTACAAGAAATAAGCCCGTTTACAAACGATCACCACAGACCGCAAGCTTCTTTTACCTAAATTCTTTTAACGTAAGGCTGAAAAAGTCGGAGAAAACGTTTCACTTCGAACTTCGTTAACCACAGAAAACACAAGTTATCATTATAAACATTAGCGACTTTCTAGCGTCTACAAAACATTGCTGTACGTTCACAACACTAGAACAGTTGAACACACAATAAAGAAACACTACAACAAGTCAGACTTTCAACTCACGTTATACATAAACAACTCACAAAGTAATTACAAAATGGCGACCAAAACACAACACAAACAAGTAACAACAAAATTACCTTATGCGCTGTGTGGGTTGACCAGCAGTACCAAAAACGTGTTGCCTCACAAACGAAGGGCACAAAACGATTCACACTTGAGAAACAACTGTCTCCAAGAACATTACGTTGACGTTAAAACATAAGAAACACTCCGTTGGTTCACTTGATAACCTTCATACGTTTACATCAAAACCAAACGCTTCCTAAAACCCTCAGATCGACTGACGAGACAGGAGTCAAGCAGCGGTATTTATGGAAACAAAAACCTAACATGGAATAGTTATTCAAAAGTCAAAGGTCACCGGATTGACCAACCAACAACATTCCTAAGACGGAATCGGGTGAAACTACTATTTTACAACCAATCAGTAACCGATCACGCACTCCGTGCATGCTCAAAACTTAAAACGGTATATTTAACAGAAAGAAGACCAAGGAACTAGCTGACATCACAAAGCTAAAAACACGTGAGTCACACGTATTCTAAAACTTGCAACGCAGATTCGCAGGGCTCACCTCAAAATCAAAACACGGAAAAGAGCACGTGAATCTCACGGTGTTCTAGAACTAAACGACGCAGTTTGTGACGCTCCGACCAAAACCAGGTCACAACAACTGAACAAGGAGCACGTGAATCTCACGTAAAAATATTAACGCTCCACAAACCGGGTCACAACAAGGTGCCACAATAAAAACACGGTTTACTTCTTTTTACATCGTGCAATGGCTTGAGCAAACGTAATTACAACAAAAAGTAGGTGAATGCATGCCACATCGGCATGCACACTCCCACCGGAAATTATATTAATATAATTTACTTCAAAAACCTTTGTACAAACATATTCCTTATATCAAAAGAAGAATAACGCAGATTTAGACATTTCCAATTTACAACTCAAAATCATTGTGTTGCAAAACATTTACACAGCACTATTACGGTTCAATCATTTTCAGTGTTTCAACACATCTCGTTTCAACTAAATGCCACTAGTCATTTACTCGACGGCATAAAAAGAACGCACCACTTAAACCATAAATGTCCGTTACATCATCTGATATAAAAACAAACCGCAACAATCTACAACTGTCAAATTGGAAAAACACTCCAAAGTTCAATGTTCTTTCAGTTCGCTTACACAGCTTTGTCTTCGTGATTTTCACGATCAACTAACACGGTCATTTTGTGAATAGGTCGCTCTAATATGCGACTATCACCAGTGGGACGGCCGTGATTGTCTAGAGCCTTTGTTCCAACATGTACTTTCACTCGTCTGACCAGTCCATCAGATCCCGGCATCACTTCGACTACACGAGCCATGCACCACTCTGATCTGCACAAGTTCTGGTCATGCAAGACAACAATGCGTAGGGCGTTGATGAAGGAATCACTTGACATGTCATCCAGGGTTTCAATGTGGATTGCCCTAGAGGCAAAACACGTCACGATCAGTCCGTACAAGATCAATGTCATGAACTTGACGCAGTCATCACGGTACCCTTGTTTTTTCTGGCGTTTCAGGCCCTTCAGATGCTTGATTGCGGCACCTCTGTTGTCGGGGAGGGACGGTTTCTCTGGTCGAAATGGTAAGGGCATCTCGTAGTGACCAGCTTCGTTGATCTTCACGTTTTCCTTCACGATCTTCGCAAACTTTACATCGTCCTGGGACATGGATCCTGAGTCACTTGCAAAGTCTCTTTCCATAACATGTAATGGGTCAGTACACGAGACTTCGTCCACCTGTACCTTGTAGACGTGAGCTACACGTTCTTCTTCCCTCGATCCTGGCTTGACGATGACGCGCATGGACGAGGCTATGCCATCAAAGGCGACGGAATGCGGTGCCTTGCCGACGATGCTCCAACCTAACTTAGTCTCTACTGCAAATGGCAGTCCTTGGACAACGTTTAGGGGCATGAGGGCTTCAGCGCAGTCGTAGCCGATGAGGAGGCCTGCTTCACAGTCAGGGTACAAGGGGGGCAGTTTTGGAGACAGGTGTTGGAGATGTGGGTAAGCTTTGACAGTCTCTGAGGTGGGGATATGAGTGGGGTCAACGGTCAGATAAGGTCGTGAGATGGCAGAAGGGAGCCTGACAAACTCACTGGAGGTAGGAGAGCGGACACGCAATCCAGAGTACTTCCTGCCGGAGACCACAGCATTGTCCTCAGTCAGTGTGGAGACCCTGAGTGTAGTCGGCTGCGATTTGGCTTTAACTTCTTCAGCCACTGACTGCACTACAAAAGTGGCGTTGGACATAGTGTCCAGTAGTGCGTACGTCAGCACTTCTACGTTGGGGTTAGAGTCACTGGAAACGAGAACGGGAACGATCATAGACGTGAAACCGATGCTGTTTTCCTCGCTGGCCTTAAGAGCAGACACCGTAGGGGTCGACGATGACAGTGGCTCTTGAACGTCAGCAGCAGAGGTACGGTAATTGTTCTTGTGTTCACTCGCCCCTTTGGTTTCACTCATACTGTTCTGATACTTGAAATTGTCATCATGAAGACAAGTGGGATGAGCCTTCTTGCACTTCTTGCACGTCTGTTTCTGCATACATTGACGGCTCTGGTGATCCTTACTTCTGAGACATCCGTAGCAGATACGGTTCTTGAACAGAAAATCTCGTATCTCAACCAGAGGCTTCACTATGAGTTCCTTACATGTCCCAGCGTCATGGTCCGGAAGTTGACAGTGCAGACATGCGGTGACATCCTCTGTCAGGGTTGACAGGTTCGTTGTGAACTTTCTTGGTGTCCCCGATGCACTTGTCAAGCCGAAAACAGGGTCGTTAGAAATGTCTGCTTCGAGAGTAACGAACGACACGAGTTCATGGAACAGAGGATACCTCTTCTTTTCGACCTTGGTTCGAGCAACTGTTCTAGACCATCTGTGACTCATCCAGTCTGGGAGCTTTCCGACGATCTTCCGTAGGTATTGGGCATCATCCAGGATGCTCAGTCCACCAACTTCCTGGGCAGCAACGGAACATTGCTGCAAGAAATCGGCCAGACTTCTGAGTCCCTTGGGATCCTTGCTTTTGACTGGGGTCCATTCGTCCAGCTTGGTCCGGAAAGCTTGCGAAACGACGTATGAGTTGCCGAATCGATTTTCCAGCACTTCCATGGCTCTCTCGTAGGCATCACCTTCTCTCAGCAGAAAGAAGCCGGTCACGGCCTCCCTTGCTTGACCTCCGATGTACCGTTGCAGATACAATAACTTCTCACTGCTGGTTATGTTCTGTCTCTCGATGAGAAACGCAAACGACGATCTCCAAATTGGATATTGGAGAGGGTCACCAACAAAAATGCACGGCTCCTGCATCGGCAAACGGTTGATCATCAGAGCGTCTGATAGGGTTTTGGCGAGAGAGTCCATAGGAGTGTCCTGCTTGGCAGGAGTAGCAAGTGGACGTTGGTAGTACGCAGACGGGGGGTAGGAGACAAATGGACGATCTGCATGACATTCCTTGTCAAAGTTCATGTACGCAGGGGGCCTTGCGTTTTCGTTTCCCCAAATAACTTTGGGGGTGGTCTGATGTGGGTCCAGGAATGTGGGCACGAAAGGCTCTGGTTTGGGATGTAGGTGGGTATCATAGGGGAAACAGGGTGGGGTAACTTGAAAACGTCTGTGGTCCATGCGTTGGTGACGTTCTTCTGGGAAGTAGGTGTGTCGTTCTTGCGTCTCATCACCTTCCCTTGTCTCTGGTAGGTGATAGGACCAACCTGTGTGGTCGAGATCAGGCGGGCGAGAGCCTGTGACGCTTGTCGTTGAGTGTCCAACGTTGTGCAGAGGCGGCTGACCAGCGTACGCACCGAGAGGGTGCTGCAGTGTGGTCAGCAGCGCTGTAGGCCGCATGGAGGATGTAGTTGCAGCCGTCGTGTAGTTGGGTGTGAAGGGCTCCTGATGGACGAAAGGAGCGCTCGTTCCGACGTGATGGGGGGCGTTGACATCCTCTCTACGTTGAGGTCCGTACGCCTCGTAGGTGGCGTTGTTGGTAGTAGCGGCGCTTGTAGAGGCGCTGACTCCAACGACGAGGTCCACGACAGGTAACGCGTGCTGTCGTGGCTCAGTCGTTGTGGTTCCTGCGACGAAGTTGGTGACAGCAGCGTTGACGTTGACAGTCGAGATGTCATGGGTGCTGGCGGCTTGGCAGACAGGAACAGACGTGGCGTCCAAGGCTGGCTGGTGTGTCCCTTGGTCAGCAATGACGGCAGCACCTGTCCCTATTCCTATCGCTGTTTGCTCATTGTTTAGAGGAGGGGCTACAAGACTGTACAAGGGAACGAAAGGACGAGGGTGGAACCTAGTGTTCAACAAATCAACTGACGGTAGATCAGGGAGATCCTGCTGAACGGATTCACCTTGTTCCAATACTTGTAACATAGCTTGTTGTTCTCTTAAGCTAATTTTCAATTCGGTGGACTGAATTTGTCTCAAAGCCTTCTTCTGTTTAATCTCTTCAAGAGCTGCTTCAGCTGCGTCTTCGGCCTGCCTAGCTGCTATTCTCTCAGCTTCCTTAGCCTGCCTAGCTGCTTCTTTTTCAGCTTCCTTAGCCTGCCTAGCAGTTTCTTCGATCAGCCTAGCTGCATTTCTCTCAGCTTCCTCAGTCTGCCTAGCTGCAGTTCTCTCAGCTTCCTCAGTCTGCCTAGCTGCAGTTCTCTCAGCTTCCTCAGTCTGCCTAGCTGCTGTTCTCTCAGCATATTGTTGTTGTAAGAGATCCAGTTCACTAAACTGAGCTTCCTTTATTGCGTCACCTTCCACTTTTATGGCCAGGGAAGCAGCCTCTAGTTTAAGAGCCAATTTAGTGTCTTCAGAGCTAACACTTTTAGAGCGGAGAGACTCGGCGCGAGAAGCTACTTGGCTACCTGATCTCCTGCTACCTGACTTGTGGCTAGCTGACTTGTGGATGGCTGACGTAATGCTAGCTGCTTTATGGCTGGCAGTCTTACCACTGGCTGACTTGTGGGTGGATGACCCAACGCTAGGTGTAACACTGCTATGCCTGGAAGTAGGCTCTTTAGTCACCTGCACGCTAGTCGTTTGTCTGTCAAGAGCTCGATCAATGTCAAACATAATGTTCTGAACTGTTCTCTGAACATCATCCCAACTTTCCTGAATGGTTTCACCGCTACCAATACTACGAAGACCTTTCTCTATGTCACCAAGATCCTTGTACATGCTCAAAACAATTTGTTTTTGACTGGTTAACGACTCTTGATTAGGAGTTTCTTGGTTAAGCTCTGTTACTACCTCACCGATTGCTCGTTCCAAGAATGTTCGTTGTCTTGCGAAGTTTCTAGTTTTGATCTCAATCTGGTACTCTCTACCTTTTTCAGTAGGCTTAATGTCACGCCTAGGCCTTTGAGAATGTTCATCTTCATCGCCGTTAACGTCATAACCTGAAGCTTCCAATGGTTTATCTGCTGGAATCTTCTCCATTACAATGTTCGCTTATTCAAAAGCACTAAAAAACCTACATAAGGTTTATCTGGTTATAAAGTAAAATGAATCGATCTGAGGGTCGTTTGGGATAATACACAAAAGTCACAAAAAATGCGCCGGATACGGAGTAGGAAGATCTCTAACCGACAAGTTGATCTATGTCAAACTATGGTTCACTAACACAGTGACAGGTAACAATAAAGTCTTTTTCTGGTTATCAACAGCTACGTTTACGTTCATTGAGCGTCAATAACAAAAGTTCTTTACTGGGCGTCAGCAGCTAAGTTTGTTTACTTTAGCTAAAGTTCTTTCACTGGGCGTCAGCAGCTAAGTTTTTTACTGGGCGACAGCAACTAAGTTTTTTACTGGACGACAGCAACTAAAGTTTTTTACTGGGCGACAGCAAGCTAAGTTTTTTACTGTGCGCGCCTTCGTGAGCGAGGCTGGTACTACATATTGTTCATACGAAATGACAAACACAGGTTACAAGCGATAACGCGCAAAAGTACTGGTTTATTATTTTACATCTGACACTAAGGTATCAGTAATGCATATATAGTTACAGTACTACGTAATGAGATACTACGTATTGCGATACTACTTATTGCGGTAAAAAACTTATGGACAGAAAGAAAAAGAGAAAAGAAAACAAATTATTAGACATGGCAAAAGTATCAAAAGCATTAACAAGACACGAGAAGTAAATACAAGAAAAATAAACAATCACAAGACAGGCGAAGACAAACAGACAAGAAAGTTACAATTACCAAACACTCGTTGGTTAGTCCTTCAACAACAATAAAGAGTTACGTTCTGTACGTTCAACAACAATAAAGAATTACGTTCCGTACGTTCAACAATACCATAAGCACTAAGAATACTCAAGAAACTTAGCATACATACGTTTAAAACCAAAATGGCTAGTTTCAGAAAAATACAAAACGTTGACTCATCAGGCCAGGAATACAAAGCAAACTGTCATACCAAAAAAGTCTAACGACAACGTTCCTGCGTTAATCAAAGTCACAAACAAGATATTTACTCATCCACTTTCCCTCAATAACGTTACAAGAAATAAGCCCGTTTACAAACGATCACCACAGACCGCAAGCTTCTTTTACCTAAATTCTTTTAACGTAAGGCTGAAAAAGTCGGAGAAAACGTTTCACTTCGAACTTCGTTAACCACAGAAAACACAAGTTATCATTATAAACATTAGCGACTTTCTAGCGTCTACAAAACATTGCTGTACGTTCACAACACTAGAACAGTTGAACACACAATAAAGAAACACTACAACAAGTCAGACTTTCAACTCACGTTATACATAAACAACTCACAAAGTAATTACAAAATGGCGACCAAAACACAACACAAACAAGTAACAACAAAATTACCTTATGCGCTGTGTGGGTTGACCAGCAGTACCAAAAACGTGTTGCCTCACAAACGAAGGGCACAAAACGATTCACACTTGAGAAACAACTGTCTCCAAGAACATTACGTTGACGTTAAAACATAAGAAACACTCCGTTGGTTCACTTGATAACCTTCATACGTTTACATCAAAACCAAACGCTTCCTAAAACCCTCAGATCGACTGACGAGACAGGAGTCAAGCAGCGGTATTTATGGAAACAAAAACCTAACATGGAATAGTTATTCAAAAGTCAAAGGTCACCGGATTGACCAACCAACAACATTCCTAAGACGGAATCGGGTGAAACTACTATTTTACAACCAATCAGTAACCGATCACGCACTCCGTGCATGCTCAAAACTTAAAACGGTATATTTAACAGAAAGAAGACCAAGGAACTAGCTGACATCACAAAGCTAAAAACACGTGAGTCACACGTATTCTAAAACTTGCAACGCAGATTCGCAGGGCTCACCTCAAAATCAAAACACGGAAAAGAGCACGTGAATCTCACGGTGTTCTAGAACTAAACGACGCAGTTTGTGACGCTCCGACCAAAACCAGGTCACAACAACTGAACAAGGAGCACGTGAATCTCACGTAAAAATATTAACGCTCCACAAACCGGGTCACAACAAGGTGCCACAATAAAAACACGGTTTACTTCTTTTTACATCGTGCAATGGCTTGAGCAAACGTAATTACAACAAAAAGTAGGTGAATGCATGCCACATCGGCATGCACACACGCCGTCGCATGCGCGCGCGCATTTGTACACTTGTGCAATACAACTGAGCCTCACATGGTGAAAGTTATGCAGTGCCATGCACTAACGCAACCGGTCAACCTGACTTCGTGTTGTAGACTGGAGAGTAGAAATACCCTCTCTCTTGGTGCAGAACCTGAGTGGAAACTCACACCAACAATCGGATGCCAAGAACTTGAGGGACCATCTACAGAGTTAAATGTGTCACTGCTTTCTGTACATGCATGTTTGAATGTTTCACCCAAGACATTGGCGCCACTATGTAGCTCTGTGTCTTGGTTTTACAGTTCCCAAGGTATCAAGGTCGGTACCGTTTTCAAGACGAGTAGGTCAGTCTAGCCGGCTTTTAGAACAGTGGAACCCTTGTTACACAAACCGACTGCATTCTCTAAAGAAAATATATTGACCATTGTTTTTGCCATAATAAGCCAAATGTAAAGCCTGTGAATCTAACAAGTTGAAACTGACTTGTTAGACACACTTATTTTGAACAAAAGATATAGTTTGCGGTTGTTAATTACGCATGTGACCGTTGGCTTCAGGTTGACCAGTAAATCCAGATACATAACGGCACTGTGAGCGTGCATTTCGCTCCCCGAGCCCACATGTTTGGTTTTGTCTAAGACTAACTAGGTTACCAAAATTTGCGGGAAGAGGAGAAATTTGGTGGGAAAACTTGCATTTAGTCAGTCAAGGCATGGTCTCGCGTCGTGTCCGGAGGAGAACAGCTTTGTAACTAATAAATGTTTAATTAGATAGCAGAGCATCACTATTGCTGGATGTTGATGAATATGATATCTGTGACAGACAGGGATTACGACATTTGCTGCAGAGTCGCCTGAAGAATGGTGTTTTAGTGTGTGAAAAAGTGAAGAAAGTGTCTTTCATGAGTCATGAGTGCCTGGTTCCAACGTGCATGACTGTGATACGCGGTGTTCTACCGGAAACATCAAGCAACGCGTATACAATTATTTTCTCTGGAAAAGTCTGCCATAAATTCAAGACATTGGTACCTAACTCACGATCGTATTCATCCACCAAATAACTTCAGCTTCCCTTTTCAGCCCAAGAAGAAAACTTTTTTTTCGGTTGAATATGTTTCACTTTAAAAAAAAAAGTAATAAATACCAAACTAACATTCGTAAAGTGCAGACTATCTTTGAAACGATTTATTAATTACAGAATGATTATTGAAAGTGTTTCACTCTCAGGCAGATTAGCCAGTGGTGTCATGTAGCATCCATGGCGGCTGCAATAGCGCGGAGTGACCGGAACTTTGGGGTCAGGAAACATCTGGTAAACGTTATGTGGCGGGTGTGTGTTGCCGAAAAGGAATGAGCGGTGCGTGGACATTATCTTTCTCGTGTCTTTAGCTCCGCCCAGTCCACCACGACTGACAGCCGTTTGATTTTGAATTCAAATTTGGCGAGTGAATTTTTTTCTGAAAGTACGTTATCCAGGGGTTATTATAAACACTTTTTGGGGTGCATGTGTGGTGTACACCTTCAAATGTTTGCTTGACAAAAATGGTGCTTTTGAGTTTGGTATAGACAGAGTATTTTTGAAAATAATATTTCAAGTGAGAGCTCGTTTCCTGAAAAGGGCTGGACATTAGACTGAAGTGCCACGCGCCGCTCTGCTTTTATACCCGACCCTCGGCCACACCAAACTCAAAACAGCAGGTCAACGCTCATTTTCTTTCCAAGCACCTAGCCAATGGAACACACTACCTCTCCCCCTCCGCCAACAACAGTCCCTCGAATCATTCAAATCTGCACTCAAGACATTCCTTTTTTCCAAATAATCCATGCATTATACACTGCCCACCCCATCCCACCCTGAATAACTGTACATATTTTAATGTTTGATGGTGTGTGTGTGTGCTAGTGACTTTAAGTCTCCGTGTGTGTGAACGAGTGTATGTGCGCCTTGAGTCGCCTGTTGGTGAGATATGTGCGCGTTATAAATATTCGTATTATTATTACAGTAGAACCCCTCACAACGACCCCCCTCTCTAAGGACTACCCCGCCACAACGACCCTTTTTTTTTTAACCGATGTGTTTCCTTATATAGTTGTCACCAGTGTAGCGACCACCCCGCTCTAACGTCTAAGGACCGACCTAACAGCTTGTGTAACGACTTTGTCAGACAAAGCCAAGACTCAGTCAGCGTAACGCATCACTGACAAACCGGTTATAACCAGTTATAACCGTCTTGCGTAAGCAAAGGCACTAATTAACCGCTGAGAGGTGTGATGGTTGGGTGGGCTGAGTAAACATCACAAACCAATCATCGAGAAAACAAACTCACGTGACCAACACACACCGTTCAATTCAGTCAGAATAGACAGTCTTTGGACAGAAGAGCAGTGGAGATCGACATGGCGTCTACAAAGAAAAGAAAATATTTAACTCTCGAGAATCGAGTGAATGTTGTGAACAGACACAAAAAGGGAGAAACTGCCATCGCGATTGCAAAAAGTCTTGATGTTGGAAAATCGCAAATTCAAAGAATTATCCAACTCCAAGAAAACATTCTGAAAAAGGTGGGGAAGTGGTGACAAGGCAGTGAACGCACTCACCATGCACTGACATCATACGAAAGCAGCCACACAAACACAGCACAGAGGCAGAGGCAGGTGTGCAGATGCTTTGTGAGAATAAGCGTTGAAAACCAGTTTGAATAAAAAAACCAGCAGATAGAGCCGCATGTCATAATCATTCTTCTTGTCTGGCTTTATTGACTGCATGCCGATCTTGTGGCAGTGACTTTTCACTCTTCAGTCGGACTGTACACAAACCGCTCTCACTCTCCCTCACTGACTACCCTAAGCGCTGACAACTGATGTTTGGAAGAGTACACCTCTCTATTTCTCTCCAATGCTCTTCCTGCTGACTTCAGTGACACCGGACACCCCACTGAGTTTAGCCAGCTACCCCCCCCCCCCCTCTCTCTCTCTCTCTCCCCCCCAGCCATGTACTGTTTGGTGCTGTGGCCAGAGAGGTGTCACCGGCTAATTGAGGCCAGCTGCACTGTTCACTCAGAGCAAAACTAGTTGACAAAGCAACACAACTGAAGGGTTCACAGATTAGGTAACCGACTCACTGGTCAAGGCTGCAGGGAAACAAGAGTATCTTTTCAATGAAAGAGGTTACACACAGATACGCGATGCTGAGAACGGTGGCCGATTTTTCACTCTCTTTCTCGGAGGGCCTTCATCATTGCAGGGACTGCTGTAAAGAAATGCTTGCTCAGAAACTAACTCTTTTTGCATTGAAACATGCACCAGAACTGGTGGACACCATCGACAATGTCAAACAAAGCAACTCAAACTTCTCTGTTTTCTTTTTTTAAGAAAATCTGAGGTGACTTTCTTTGTGGCCCCGCCCCCTCCCTCTGTAAGGACCCCCCTCCATAAGGACCGATTTTTGTCAACATTTTCAAGGTCGCTAGAGAGGGGTTCTACTGTATTTAAGACCTGATTTTCTCAGATTTTTTGAGGTCGTAAAAAGGGGGTTCCACTGTGCAACCAAACAAGCATCATGGTGAGGAACCAGACCTGGAGCAGCTGGCATTACTTGACAACCCACTGGAGGGTGCAAGCCACTGTGAAAGAGAGTCTGGTCTTGAATTGCTGTTGCAGGATTTCTATCTGCAGAGTGTGACGAAGATTTGCACGTGATTAGTCTGCACCCAGAAAGGGTCATGTTCAGCAGGCCCGATCTACCAGACACTATGCAATGCAATCTCCACATTATCAGCTTCAGAAACTCCTCACTTCCATCTTTATCTTTCAACACAGTCACTTCAAATAAGTTCAGGGGTGGTGTGCACAAGAAAGTGCTCCGCTGGGTGGGAACCAAGCGCTGGGTCACACTGGCTAAAACTAAGATTTTAACCAATCAAACCCAGTGCTTGGATCGAACCCAGTGAGGCACTTTCTCATGCACACTACCCCAGGTGTCAAAGCCCAGAGTAAATGCCCTCTCCAACAGGCTTTGGCCTGCCGATTAACAAAACCAAGCCAACAGTTCATGCTTGTACAATAGCCCATGCTGCGAGTCACACAGGTGAGATCAACTTCAAGTGCCAAAGCCCAGAGCGAAAGCCATTTCCACCAAGCTCTGACTTGCGGATTCATGGAAACACACGTACAGTTCATGTTTGCTTGAAGGGAACGCTGACGAAGAAAACCGCCTCCTGGTGAGAGAAGAAAAGAATGAATTTAATTTCTAACATCAGTGCAGTTTATAAGATGCATTTCCCCCATTCACTGTCTACAGCTCTAGAAGTATTTCTGTCCACAAAAGAAAGGTAGAAGTCCTGCCAGTCTAACGTACGTACATTGTATTCTCCACTAAAACTCGGAGGCATATTTCTCTATACAAGCAGTAGCCAAATAGTTAGCAATGTTAGCTTGACCAAATTTTCACTGCTGGGCAATTCAACAAAACACAACAGTTTCAGAGTTTGAATTTCTAGAAAATATAACTCTATTCACAGTTTTTAAAAAAAAATTGCAGATACAAACTACAATAATAACAATATAAATCCTTCCTCTGTCTCTGTCTCTCACTTACTCTCTCTCTCAATCTCTTTCAAACTGTACACACACTCCTGAATTCACAATGTTTAGATCGACCAAACTACTCACCCTACAACCCAGTAGTTGAGTGTAAGCGGTGCCCTGCGATCTGAAGCACCAGGGGGAGAGGCGGTGCACTGAAACAACACTCCATGTTCCTCGGCACCGCTTGACACTGAACAGTCACGCTCAAACAATGACTTGCTGTTTTCCTGTGGGAGTTGAACACAAAGAAAAAATTGTTCAGTAACTGCGCTGTTACATATCAGACGAGAAAGACATTAAATGTACAAAGGCTGCAGAAGAATTCCGAAAATAACTGTCATGTTTGTTTTGGTTGTTGAAGAGTGGATACCCTTGCATAAACCTCTGACAAACATTGGAGGGGCCAATCACTAGGGAGTGGTGTGTCGGAAACATGTGCTCCTGTCCACATGTTTTCGACACACCCCTTGCTAGCGAAAGGTTCTTTCCAAAAATCGTCAATTGCTCTTCTTCAGAGCTTTAGTGTTAAATTAAAAAGGCACTCTTTGCCAAAACACCTTTTACCACGATCAGCAAGGCTGTGCAAAATGTGGGTAGCTATAATTTTCACTACTTCCCAACTAATATATATATGCCTCCTCCCCCCCCCCCCCCCCCCCCCCTACCCCTCCCCCCAAAAATCATATACTTCTCACCGGTTTATCTTCTGCTTCAAAGTCGTGAAACAGTGCATGAATGTTGAGAACACAACGGTGGAAGTTGGCCATGACCTCGTTCTGTAGGTTGCTAGGTGACAAGGTCAGGTCATGGTCAGTAGAGGTCACAAGGACACCCTCAAGGTCATTATGGTGGATGAAGTGGAATAGATAATTATCCTTGCCTCTGGATATTCTGTGGAACCAAAGAAAAGAAGTCATGAAAGCTTCCGTCCTTGTTGTACATTGGTACCCACCATGTGAGGCCCCTCTGATAAGAGAACACCTCCCAATAAAGGACAACTTATTTAGTTCCTTCGCCTCTTATTCAATCAAAAATATGTCTGTTGTGACAGGGCATCTGTAATGTAGGCACATTTAATATGATTTACGCTGGTTCAAAGAGAGTCATTTTATCACAGGTACAACAGTACTGCTCTGAATTGACATTGCTATAAAGCTATGAGTACACTTTCAGCCGTGGGTCCAACCAATTTCATTCACTTCATCAACATATTTCAGCTATAAACAAACATTGGCAGTTACAAATAAAATATACAAAAAACAAACAGCATCCTATATTTTTTCAAATATCCACCATATTTTGCTTTGCTTTAATCAAGCATAAATACAATGCACAAATCAAACATGAAATCAGAAAAAGACAGCACTCACTTTCCTTGTGACGTCTGCGAGCCGATGGTGTCTATGTGTAAAGCTGACATGCTGCGACCGATTGCCGACATGTCTAGGAGAGAACTGAAGCGACTGACTTTACTCTGAAACAACGTTGTTCACACACAGTTCAGATGGAGGCCCAAAGACAGGTAACAGTGGCATTGAGAAAAAGTCCATAATGAGAAGTAGCAGAGTGTTAAACAATTAAAAAAAAATAGTTGCTAGTTGTTAAACAGCTTCTACCAAACAAAGCTGCTTGTTTTACCTTTGACAGAAGATTAATATTTTGCAAAGATCAAGCTAATGAACACACGCCCACATCCATGCACACATGCACTCACACACACTCAGGACCTTTTTGTGTGTGTTCTTTTTACAAGGATTTGGAACCCCCTGTTTTCCATTTTTTTTGCAGGCAATAAAAGGCTTCTTCGTAAACATCTACCTTTGGTGCCCCAGCACTGCTGCCACTACCACCGGAGTCGTTTGAGCCGTAGGAGAGTTTGCTCCCCTGACGTCTCATCATGCCCACCTGGCTGTCCACGTCATTCTCGCCACCTGTTGACACAGTAGTCACGTCACAGTACTCAGGTATTGGAACAAACTACAGCAAACATGTTTTTTTACCAAGAAGAATGACTATTTCTTCAATATTTGTATCAATTTAGTAATAAGGAGTAACCTTGCTTGGGAGTTCTATACTGAGAAAGAATCCTGTGTAACATGCACCAACAAAATAAGGTAGCTAACTCTAGATTTCCCTCAGTGTATTGTTAGTTCGACAGTTGTAAATCCATGGCTAACTTACAAGTGTGGTTTAAAATTCCATAACAAAGAAAAGTACCATCCCCACCCCCCATCCAACTATGAAGTAAATCAGTATAGTTGATCCCTGAGTGTAGGAACAATGTTTACCAGGCATGCGATCAGACCGAGGACTGGATCTGTATTTCAACGGATTGTCATTTCCTGCACGTCCTGGACTGGCTGTAAAATGCAACAACACAAAGTTGAATTAAAAAACGACAGGCGCAGTGGCGTGGTGGTAAGACGTCGGCCTCCTAATAGGGAGGTCGGGAGTTCGAATCCCGGTCGCTGCCGCCTGGTGGGTTAAGAGTGGAGATTTTTCCGATCTCCCAGGTCAACTTATGTGCAGACCTGCAAGTGACTTAACCCCCTTCGTGTGTACACGCAAGCATAAGACCAAGTGCGCACGGAAAAGATCCTGTAATCCATGTCAGAGTTCGGTGGGTTATAGAAACACGAAAATACCCAGCATGCCATGCCTCCCCCGAAATCAGCGTATGCTGCCTAAAAACGGTCATACACGTAAAAATCCCCTCGTGCTAAAAACATGAGTGAACGTGGGAGTCTAAGCCCATGAACAAAGAAGAAGAAGAAGAAGAATTAAAAAACAAAAAGAAATAACACCTCCCTTCTCAGGGGCAATCTAACTGGGTGCAGAAGGCTATAAAAATAAATCAGCATAAAGCAGTTCTGTTTTTTTCCCACCGATCAATTTATGAAATAAGACCTCCCAGGCTGATCAAATTCATTTGCCATGACCTTCAAGCCATGGAAACTTAACATTTGTTTTAACATTAACATGGTGCACATCAAACAAAACTAACGAGACGACATTCTGAATTCCTACCTGTCAAACGCACTAGAATCTCTAGAAACTGTAGCAATTAACAAAGAAAAAGAAGAAGAACCTTGGAAATGCCTACACAGATAATCAAAACAAGGAAAACTTCAATCAACATTTCAGACAAAACTCAACAAATGAGCAAAAGACTGTTCCATGCATAAACGTTTTTGAAAGGAACAAAGCATATGTTGTGCAACTTACGAGGTTTTGATGTGACGGAGGATCTAGCGATGGTCCCAGTGTCATCTCTGGCCTGCCTGCCTGTCACCATGAAACGCTCTGTGCTAATTGTCAAGGGTGATTCCACATCCTCCATCAGTCTGAGACAAAACAACTAGGTTACACCATCACCATCGACTGGCTGTACCTGCTTGATTATGTACCTTTTTCTTTATTTTCTGTTTGTCACTAATTGTGTAAGTCCTGTGTTCCTGGCAAACAAACAATCCACCCCCCCCCCCCCCCCCTCAATTTAAAAAAAAATAACATAATTGTGCTACTATCTTGTGCTTAGAACAGAATGCGTTGTAATGAAGTCACCCAGAGCCTCTGCCCCATATCTCTTAATAAAAAAAAATATTTGCTGTATTTTTTACAATTTTTCATAGCCCCTACAGTCTACTACTGAATCTCTCACATGACATTCACTGAATAACACTGTGTCAGATTTTATTGTTCATACCCTTCTCTCTGCTCTCTCCTGTCACACATATAGAGTTTTGTTGGCAACAGTACAAATTCCAGTTTGTTTTTCATCATACCGAAGTGACCCACTGGCAACAATACAAATTCAACTCCCACAATACTACTGTCACACCCGTTTACAAAAAATGTCTTGAATCCCTTGCAATGGTCGTTATGAGCAGATTCAACTGTAACTCCCATCATGCTGACCAGAGGGCGTCCGTCCCAATCCCCAGGAAATACGCAATACAGAATATCTTATTGCCCAAGGTTGAAAATTTGCCTTGACATTACGATTAAGAAGTATTCACTCCAGCCAAGCACACCCTACACACGCATCTATAAAATGAATCAACGACATCAATTAAAATACATACACTAAAATTATCAACATAATCACTCCTTGAACTCACCTGTCATGACAGCAGGTAGACATGTGAACGTCCTCCGTGTCGAGTTGGACCAGAGTGGCTCTGGCCTGGTCCACGAACAGAGGGTGGGGGCCGGGCTTCCCTAGCGCTTCCTGGCTGCAACCTCCAGCCTCCAGCAGTGTGGCGAGCAGAAAGTGTTTCTGTGGCAACAGTTATAGCAACGGTTAGCAGACTAGTTATGTTTTCAATCAATCAAAACAGCCAATTTTTAATTGGTGGATGTACTTGTAATAGGATTTAGTTGCAGCGTGGTATTGAAAGCAAAAAGAACTCACTACATGCTCATGTAGACTCTATCAACCATTTTATATTCAAAATTGCTTCTGAAGACTCATTTCAAAGCACAGAAACCAGCAGAATCCAAAATGCTCATCATCAGCAATATGAGCACAAAGTATTCATTTTGTTTTCACAGTTATTTCCCTCAGACAATGACCTCGAGTAAATTCTAGTGATGGATCATGCAATCCACAAAAAGTAAATCATTGAAGTTTGTCCATGCTTTCCGCTTGCAACAAACAGAATATTGATCAATTAACAGAGCCAGCAACGTACATCAGCAATAAAGTTATCAAGAGACAAATGAAATGGCATCAGAATCTGACAAACATCCAAACAAACTCCACTCCACCAACATACCATGCCTACAATCAGCATGAACCAGCGAGCATGTGGTTCCTGGAATCCTAGAGTTCCAGAAACTTCACTCCGTGTCAGGTACACCTCCTGCCACACCACCAGTTCGTCAATCGGTTGCCGTGACGCCAAGGCGAGGAGGCTGTGGCAACGTAGGAATGCGTACATGTCACGCAGGTCGGACTCCCAGTTATGGCTGCAGACTAGATAGTTCTGGTGACAGGGTAATAAGTAGGAAAATGGTTAGAAATTTAGAAATGGTGGCTGCAGATTTGATTATGTACCGTATTTGACGGATTACAAGACGCACCGTTTTATAAGCCGCACCCCCGACTTTAAAAAAAAAAAATTGGGACGAGCCATGTATAGGCCGCGTCACTATATTAGCCGCCGTCGAAAAAAATATAATCAGATCGTGTCAATCAATCAAAACAACCAGGCAAACGAAAGTACGATGTTTGGCGAAATCGATTCCGAGAATAAAACAAGAAGAGCAAACGCTCGATCGAGTCACTTTCGCAGTTCTGAATATTATATGAGGCATCAGATGGACAGGAAGAAATTGCTATTCACAACACAATACAGATGTAAATAATTTGATGTAAAGAATAATCCTATAAAGTTTGAATCAAATCCGATGAATAGTTTCAGAGATATGATATTTCAATTTTTTTCCTTCAAGACATACCTGTGACCTTGAAAAAGGTCAAAGGTCACCAAAGCAGACGTCAAAGTGTAGAGGTCACTGGGAGTCACGTTCACATAAAATTTGAGCCCGGTCACTTTTATAGTTTCCGAGAAAAGCCCAACGTTAAGTTGTGTGTTGCCGAACAGAAAAGGCTAGTTATCTCCCTTGTTTTTCTGATAACGTTCGTAAAAGGCTACAGATGTAAATACTTTGATGTAAAGAATAATCCTACAAAGTTTCAATCACATCCGATGAACTTTGTCAAAGATATAAAATGTCTAATTTTTCCTTTGACGCTGACCTGTGACCTTGAAAAAGGTCAAAGGTCAACGAAACCATCGTTAAAGTGTAGAGGTCATTGGAGGTCACGACTAAACAAAATATGAGCCCGATCGCTTTGATAGTTTCCGAGAAAAGTCCAACGTTAAGGTGGTGTCTACGGACGGCCGGCCGGACGGCCGGCCAGACGGCCGGCCGGACGGCCGGCCGGCCGGCCGGACAGACTAACACTGACCGATTACATAGAGTCACTTTTTCTCAAGTGACTCAAAAATGAAACAAAGAAGAAAAGTGAAAAAGTTTGAAGAAAAATATCACACACACACAATTTGTAACCAACACACACATGTAGTCCCACCCGGAATAAGCTTTTTTGGGATGATTTACGACTTTTGCGCACATTTCGAGCAGACGAAAACACAACATGGCGGTTCTCGCTCCTCCAACTATCGCGAGACACAAAAAAAACGAAATCTCGCGAGATCCTGATACATCCGGTGTTTCTCTGTACGCTATCTTGTCACGACGACTTGTTGACAAACGAAGATTCGCGAAAGAAAGAGAAAAGCGCCGAGTCTTGAGTAGAGAGCTAATAAAGTACCGGTAATCGCTAATCGAGGGAAATGAAAATCCGCGGCAACTTCCATTAGGTGAATGCTATTCAAGCTTAGGTAACGTTTTAGCCGCATCTTTTTATAAGCCGCAATGCGATTTTTTTGGAAAAAAAGTCGCGGCTTGTAGTCCGTCAAATACAGAAAGTTGTTTGGATCTTTTTTTTTCCTTCTTTTTGTGCACAAACATCCCAGCACTTCCAAATATTAACACATAAATCATTTACATTCATAAGATTAAGTTGCCAGCACACTAGACACGTCTGTACACACAAATAAACAAGGTAGCTGGAATCCAGTGACTTGGAGAACTCTGCAACAAAAGCTAATAAAGCTTAAGAAAAAGAACTGGCTGCAGATTCAATCTCACCAAAATCAATGCCTCTTATTTTTATTTTTCAAAAAATAAATATTAAGCGCACTACAAAACAATGAATAGTCAGAACTCAACCAAATTTTAGACATCAAAGTGTCAACAACCTGCACTGGACCCTCTCAGTCCGACAGCAATAAATCCAAACCGTTACCATGATTAACTACAAGTACATGTACAACTGACCTTATAGAAGAGGGAAGAACCAAGCACTGTGAAAGATCTGCGTGAGTACAGCTCATTTTCCTCCTGGAAGCAAAGCATAAATGTTGGATCAAGGACAAAGGTAGCATATCTTAGAGCAACAATAACAAAGTGTACAGAACCAGTCCCGGTAGCCTTAAGACTGTCCTTCATTAAGCCCGAAGACGACTTCTTAAAGTATTCGCAAAGACTTTTTACCAAAAAGTCAATGCCAAACCACTGCTCAACCAGCTTTGTGAAGTAAACTTCGCCCAATCTTCTTCTTCTTCTTCTTTCGACGATGGCTGTGTCTAGATTCTTTGGCCCGTGATGTTGACGAAGTGGGATGCTTCGCCCAATCAATCTGGGGCTTTACAAACATTCAACACAGACAAGACGCTCTAAAGTTAATTACAAGACAATGCTAATCAATCAATCAATTATCTTTCAAGTAAAAGGCTCATCAGAATGCCTTTCTTAAATCCTCTTTTCTCTAACACACAACTTCAAACAAAGCAATGATGAGCCATCAAATACAGCCGTTGGTGAAGAAATTCAATTACTCTGTTCTGCACTACATTGCATTTCTGCTTTAGGCACAAGTGAATCTGAGTGGGGGTTTGTCTTCACTCCCCTTTATCTGTTCACTGTCCCTCCCCACCGCACACACCCACCCCCTTCTGTTCTTTGACCCACGATAAGACATGGTGGAATATATTCAAAGCAATACCATGATTCTTACCAAGAAGTCATCAAAGTCCACTGCCTCAAACTCACTCAGAATTTCGTCACAAATGAGCTGAAAAGAAGACATAAAATATTTAGAACAATTATACATGATTATAAAACAACAGACCATGTGTGTCTCTTTCACTGTGTCGGTGTAACCTTTCTTCATCTTTACTGAAACATTAACAAGCTCTTGTATATCACATATCAGTATGCATGGGAATATTGAATAGGCTAAATCCATTTGCCAAAACAAAACAAAAGTCAAAAATCCAAATACCTATTTTGTCTTTTGTTTTGTGTTTAAATATGCAAAACGAGCAGTATTTTACACACTACACATCCTACTTGATCACGTCTTTAAGAACCACGACTATAGTATAAAGGCAAGCTGACAAAACTCCTTCCTCTTAAATATGCAAAACGAGCAGTATTTTACACACTACACATCCTACTTGATCACGTCTTTAAGAACCACGACTATAGTATAAAGGCAAGCTGACAAAACTCCTTCCTCTTAAATATGCAAAACGAGCAGTATTTTACACACTACACATCCTACTTGATCACGTCTTTAAGAACCACGACTATAGTATAAAGGCAAGCTGACAAAACTCCTTCCTCTTAAATATGCAAAACGAGCAGTATTTTACACACTACACATCCTACTTGATCACGTCTTTAAGAACCACGACTATAGTATAAAGGCAAGCTGACAAAACTCCTTCCTCTGCATCACTTGGACTGAATGACACTAGAGTACTACAGAGCTAAACTCACACCACAAGGCACATCTTACTCTGTTCTCCTCAGACAGTTGAAGCAGAGGTGCGGCACACATTGCGTCTGCAGCGATCTGCCAGCAAGGCTGGACGCCGGACTGAGCATCCACGTCACAGCTGCTGCTGTTGTTGTTGTCTGCACCTGGCTGGCACAGCAAACGATGAAAAAACAGCGCAAACACCTGGTCCAGCTGACCGCTTTCTCCACTGTGAAATGCCCTGTGGACAGTCAATGTCAGTTTGGAACAAATAGCACACGCTCTATCTGTTGAAACCTATCATTTGAATTTGAATATCAATCATACTCAATCACCCATTGGTACAACAAGCTATAACCTAATAGTTGGTTGGTGAATTTGGAAGGACAAAGTCACCCTCCAGCAGGAAAAGCTTAATAAATCACAACAAAACAATGAACATTAAACAGACAATATATTCATACTCTGCACCCTTCACATGGACTTTGAAAAAAAGGTCTCTTTAACTTCCGATCTATTGTCTGCATGATCTCAAAAACAAACGGATGTAAACATATATTTATTTATTGTCGGCAAGATCAAAGTTTCCTTATTTTTCTTCTTCAGAGTCATTCAGCTGTGCCAAGCGTCTTCAGCACATTTCTTTCTCTATTCCACAATGCACACAAAAACTTGCACGAAGTTTGAACTCACTTATCTACAGCACCAAAGATGGTGGTCAGCATCTTGCACATATCCCTCAGCACTGTGCGTAGTAAACACAAAGGCATTCTGCAGATAAATGTGAGAGCAGTGATAATAACAACCCACCACAGATAGCATTCACAGAAGAAGTCAAACCCGCCTGGGCGACCACGTCTTGATAATGTAAACTTGCACATAACAAATATCACAAGGGATCCCTGACAAACTTATTTTCTATCATAATTCATATTTATAATTTCTACATAATTCAGAATGTTCCATTGTGACAAACTGTCTACAAGAACAACAAGCACTGCTGGCCGGCCCCTTAGGTGGTTATTATAAACAGGGCTGATGCTACTTGAAATAAACCAGTTCACTGAATTACACTTTGCATAGGTGCATTCTGATAATGAAAATTAGGCATGTAAATTTTTTAACCAACCATTACCATGGGATGATTGCTACTATTCCCTGGTTCAAACCATTTATTTTCTTCAAAACTGCTGTGAACTCCTCGTATCAGACATCTGGGTCAGAAAAAAACAAAAGAAGGCAGAAGAATCTACATACATAAATTACACAGGTAAAAAAGACAAAAAGAACTAACCTATGAGCTGGGGCAGCGATAATGAAGACATCTCGGCGATGCTTATAATAGACAACATTAATGATTTCATCTCCAATCACCAGGCAAGAACTGAAAACAAAGTAGTCAGCATGAGGCATCAATCAAACTATAATCAGTCACATAGGAAAATTGCAAATACGTTTCTTGCTCTAGACAGAGAAAAAACGCAATACTAAAATTCTAGGAAATGGAGAGTGGATGCATTGCATCTCTTCTTGAGCAAATAAAAAAGCCTGAAACTACCTACAGGTATTCTTCGAGGTACAAAGCATCATGATTTGCACGACACACCTGGACTTTCATCTCAAGACACTAAGAATTTTAATCTGTCAGATCGTGTATGAGTGTCTGTGGTATTCAAACTGATCCAGGTAAACATTCATATTAGCAATCTTCCCATGAATCGGAGTATGACTGCCTAAATGGCAGGGGAAAAAACTGCCATTTACGTAAAAGCACACTCGTGCCTATGAGTGTACGTGGGCGTAGCAGCCCACAAACGCAGAAGAAGAAAACGATACTGGCAAACACATTATAATATTAAAAAACAACAACAATCAAGTGCTACTAACCTGTCAGCACCACACTGCACAATGTCATGGAGAGAAGAGCTGAGAGTCAGAAAGAGTCCCCTTATGGCTGTCAGCGATTCTTCTTGGGGAGGGAAAGAGTAGATGATATCATCCTGAAACATAAGATGCTGCGTAAATTGACATAGCAGAGAAGACACCACATCTCAAAAGCTTTCAAAACTTTTCCACACAGACTGGCGGAGTCAAAATGAAATTAAATCAAAATCAAACACTGCATAATGCTATTTGACTTTCTCTTCATACCGTTAGCATCTTAAAGGGTGATCCCACCCCCCCCCTCCCCCCCCCAAAAAAAAATGCAACCCATTAAAATGCTAATAACAGGTTTTTTTATCATCAACACCCACATGTGTTCAGCGAATTACTTCATATTTGGTGTACATTAGCATGAGATGTTAATGTAGCTACCACTAAATCAAATGCCAAACCTCATACTTTTGAATCAATCCCCAAATTTGGAAATATATAAATACAAAGAGCATAAAAGTCAGACCATTTAAAACAAAAGTTTTAGCATTTTACCAGGTTGCATTCAGAGGAAAATAGAGGTACAGCTACACCACTCACATGCGGTGTCTTTTCATGTTCAGAGGATGTGAGTGTGAGGTACATGGCGACACAGCTGTACTGCAGTAGTTGCTGCTGAACGCTGAAGATGTCTCGGCCCGTAACCAGCAGACACAGATTATGGTAGGCGGGCAAGCGACCCGAGCCACTGGATGACTGACTGCTGGGGCTGCACGAGGTCGGCCCGATGATCTTCGGCACTTGGAATGTCAGCTTCACCTGAAAAAGGCAAGTGTTGAAGCTTCAAACTACAGCTCTTTCACTCAGTCTCTTTTTCAATTTTTTTTCTCTCAAAAAACATACGCTAACATTTGTTTTCAGACCTTTGTTCAGTTTAAGACACGGTATGCTTTTACCTCCTTTGATTGTGAAGATAATTTTGTTATGGTTTCAACTTTCATGACTGTTTGCTACATTTTCTAAGGTCTTAACAGAGACAGTATGAAAATTACTCACTTCAAGTTCAAGCAGTGCCACACCAGTTGTAAGTATTTTTTTATTTTTTTATTTTTTTTACTTCCACTTCAAGAAGAAAACCACACTTATCAAATGTTCACAAAAAATATCTGTTATCACTTAAAACATATTGTCATTTAGTGTCAAAAAAGAGCACAGTGAATGTAGGTATTATATATAATATTATTTCGCTTCCAAGAAAGAAAAAGAAATACAGAAGTGTCACCTCTTTTTTCACATTCTGGAGAACAGTGCTCAGGTTGGACCAGGTCACTTCTTGACCATTCAGGTGCAACAGCATATCACCTGTAAACCACACCACAAACACAGAACAGTGATACAACACAAGAACCATAGTGACTTGTCTCTTCAAGTTTAACCTTTCATTTTGTAACCTAATCATTGCTTATTTTGCAGAAGATCAACAGACATATCTCACAATGTATGTCACTAATATATATTGTTCATTTGTTGTTCATTAGAATAATAAATTATGCCTAAACAAAATTAGCAAACTAGTGCTGTACAGTACCTTCAATCCTAATCTTGTTGAGACTGAGAGTCCCCCTAGTTTTTGTATGAAAACATTAGATCTATGCGTTGTACTCTTTATCCCCAACCTTTCAAACACTTAAAATGTTAGACTGCCAATATGCGCACTGGCTCTGCCTAGCTCTGTCCTTTTCTACGTATGCTCTCCAGTGCTATACATACCTCTGTGAATGTTTCCACACTTGTCAGCAGCAGATCCAGCGACCACCCCTTGTACCACCAGCTTGCGTTCCTTGTGCTCTGTCTGTGTGTCCCCCGTGTCCCCATTGACCAACCCCCCACCCGCTGACCGCTGCTTATAGCGACACAACACAATGCCCAACAGCAGCTCAAACAACTCAGCACCGTTAGCTTTACTGGTGGAAGAATCGGCACGTCTGGTAAAGTCTGGCACCAGAGTGACATCTTTCAGCTGTCGGCCGTTTGTTTGCTGCTGAATAGCACCATTCTGTTTCTGACTGGAGGAGTCAGGGACCGTAGAGTTTTCTTTACCAACATTCTGTGTTAAGTCTGCTTTCCCAGA
Organism: Littorina saxatilis; assembly: GCF_037325665.1. Lineage (NCBI taxonomy): Eukaryota > Metazoa > Mollusca > Gastropoda > Littorinimorpha > Littorinidae > Littorina > Littorina saxatilis. The sequence goes on along the minus strand of NC_090250.1, from coordinate 20,937,558 downwards.
GTTCTGAGACAACAATAACTTTGAATTGTTCTGCTGAATAAAAGCAGAACCTGTTTTAGTTCTTTTGTAGCGACTGGATGTCCTGGTCTGTCCATTTCTGGGCAGGACCTGTTTTTTACGCAACACCATTTGTAGTTGTTCACTCTTCCTGCGCAGTTCCGCACGGGCACGAACCTTCTCATCTTCATCTTCTTCGCTGCTCCCACGTCGCAAGCGTGTCTGTAAAACTGCGCTATCACTGTGACGGCTTCCGTTCTGTCGACTAAGGCTGCCATCCTTTTGTTGGGAGTGAGACAGTTGAGGATCGTTGTGAGGACGGGGCAGGGAGTTACTTCTTGTTCGTTTCTTGTTGTCATTGTTAACACCGATGTAGAACAGGTCACCTTGGTTTGGATGCACATGCTCACTCCAATTGGATCCAATTTTACTGTTGACAAATGAAAAAAATCAGTAACAGCAAAAAGTGTTTTAACGTTCATTTCAGATTGAATAAACTGGTTGCAATGTACTTCTCTACATAAAAGATTAAAACATACATGTATATTTATTACTATAGAAAGAAAACATTTGCATGCTTCAGTCACAAACGTGCAACATCATGATTGAATCATTGAATGAGAAACAGTGATGTACATTTTTCTAGCAGCCTTTAGGACAATTGTCCTGAAGACTGAAAATCAATAGGACACAGTGTCCTGAGATTGCAATTTCAATAGGACAAAAACACGACTCGTAAAACCGCATTTAAAAAGATTTTTCAGTTTAAATTCTTCCACCTTCCGCGACTGTCATGACTAGATACTCAAAGGATTGAATCACATTTCAAAGTTATTTGAACAGTTGTCGGTTTTTTTTCACTGCCCATCTGTCGACAATGTTTTTCAGGTAGGCATCTGACCGTTCTGCGGGTCCCTCAAGTTTTGCTTTCAGGATCATGTCCTGGGTTTTGACACACAATCGGTTTCTTCGAGCCGTGCACACCAAGTTCTGTGCACTGAATCCTCTCTCAACGATTTATTGCTGAGCCAATGAATGCACTCGAGGCACCATATGGGTTCGGTTTTCTTTTTTTCTTCTTGATCCAACTTGAGGATAAATTAATTCAAAGAATCAGATCCCATATGGTGCCTCGTTCACTCAACAAACTGGTCACACGCAGTGCACACTTTCGCTTGGCAAAACCGAAACCAGCTTTCCTCACGCAGTGTTTACTTTCGCTTGGCAAAACCGAAACAAGCTTTCCTCTTGAAAATTGAACAGTCCGCATGTCCGCTTCACTGTCAAAAACGATCGGACCCTTGACCACTTCTTCTGTAGGTTAATCGGACCTGTGTCCTGCTGGGGTTAAAGCTATAGGTCCTGGGGAAATTGGATCGGTCAGAGACCGGAGACCGACTAAAATGTACATCACTGGAGAAATTAAAATATTAACATTCAAACTACCGTGACAAAAATGCAAGGCTGCAAAAGAGCTGGTTGGAAAACATCAGATTTCGAATGGCTTTTTCAGTGTGATTGGCAGAAGACCTACAACTACAACTGGGTTGAAAAAATTCTCCCTACCCCTACCGTATTCTTACATCAGTTTCACACACACCCCACGCCCTGATCCTGTAATGCCAGCGCCAATACATGCGTTCCATCTGTCGACTGCTTGCTACATATTATAATCTTACCAAAACAAGATTGTTACAACAAACACATCAATTTCAGAAAAAGAGTAGAAACCTTTTGACTTCGTTTCCCGTTTCAAGACGACGGGACCCCGACACGCTACTTCCAGAGGGAGTTGGCGGTCTCCTCCTTACTCTCAGACTACCATCGTTATCTCGATAAACTTCTTGTTCTTTCTCCGGATCATAAAAAGGCCCAAATGACGGGAAATAGGCCATCTCCGTCTCTTAGGGCAGTACCACAGTAAAGTCATGTCTTTTTGAGGCATCGCATTCTTCCATCTTGTTTACATCCGGGCTAACCTGTTACACATTTTACCTTCAACACGAAAGAGTTAAACAAGGGAAAAGAGTTGCTTTGATTTGCAGTGGTTGTCGCACTTCGTCTACACTCAAGCAGAGATAGCGTAGCTCAGTGCTACAGATTTCTGACTCGAGCTACCTACAAATTCGAGTTCGACGGAATATAAACTGTTTATTCTATCACTGAGTCAATCCATAATCGTTATAATTCCTTCACATTACCTCTTTTGCTTCTGTAGCGGGAGAGCCCTTCTAGCTCAGAGTTGCAGGTACTCAGTGACCCCACCTTCCTTCTAGTCACCCCCACCTTTCCTGTAGATACCCCCATCCCCTCCCTTTACAGCCAGCCCACAGCGATCACAGAGGATACTGAGTCTTTGAGAGAGTATAAAAGAGGCCGGCTCGGCGAGTCTCGTCATTAGCGTACAACCCCTTCATGTCCCAAATAGATGCTTGTTCTGGGGACACAAATGGAAACTTACATACGAGTCTCGTCACATAGCATATCAGGGGCGGAGCAGTTAAGCCAGAGGGGGGGGGGGGGGGGGGGGTTACAACCTGGGGTCCAGGGGTAGACCCCTTGTGGGGTACATGGGCAAGGCCCGATATAGAATAGAGCCACCAAGCGCTGTGCTGGCAGGGGAAACGATTGCAGCTACCGGGCCGCCATTTCGCTGTGCCCATCCCACAGCCTGACCAGTGTACATTTCAGTGGGAATGTGGCACACTGGGCTTCTTATCTCCGTCGGTTGATTAGAATCAGCTGGCATAATGTTATTGAGTAATGAAGAAACTATTCCGAAAATAATATGATCTGCTAGTGGCGGTACCTGGTGGATGGAAGGGGGAGAATGGTATTTCTTACCGCATACTAAATACGTTACACTGATCGAAAGAGAGAAAAAAACGGGCGCACAGTCACACACACGAACGAACGAACGAACACACACACACACACACACACACACACACACACACACACACACACACACACACACACACACCTGAGACAGAGACTGTCAGACAGATTGAGACAAAAAGGTTATACGAAACCAAGAACATTAATTTTATAACAATTAAAAAAATGATGCAAAACCAGTTAGTGTCACAAGAGAAGCCAATCAGACGAAGCAAACATCAAGATGACAAAGTTAAACAAATTTGTAGATGTTATTCATAAACCTCTCTCTCTCTCTCTCTCTCTCTCTCTCTCTCTCTCTCTCTCTCTCTTTCTCTCTCTCTCTCTCTCTCTCATGTCTCTCTCTCTCTCGCATGATGTCTCGATGTCTCTCTCTCTCTCTCTCTCTCTCTCTCTCTCTCTCTCTCTCTCTCTCTCTCTCTCTCTCTCTCTCTCTCTCTCTCTCGCATGATGTTGAAAAAGTGCAAGCTGCACTATACCACTTAATTCACATCAATTAACTCGCAATTGACCTCAATGCAATGCATTTTGTGTACATATATGTATAATGTGTTTTCACTTTAGTTATCTGTTAAAATGTAGAATTTTAGTTTTTCTATTTTCTATTTTTTTTTATCTTGTATTTTTATTTCATTTTTTGTAGTTAGTCTCTCTTTATTCATCTTTCGGATGAGAAAAACCGAGGTCCCTTCGTGTACACTACATTGGGGTGTGCACGTTAAAGATCCCACAATTGACAAAAGGGTCTAGGAAAGGGTCTTTCCTGGCAAAATTGTATAGGCATAGATAAAAAATGTCCACCAAAATACCCGTGTGACTTGGAATAATAGGCCGTGAAAAGTAGGATATGCGCCGAAATGGCTGCGATCTGCTGGCCGATGTGAATGCGTGATGTATTGTGTAAAAAAAAGTCCATCTCACACGGCATAAATAAATCCCTGCGCCTTGAAAATGTGCGCGATATAAATTGCATAAAATAAAAATAAAAAAATAAAAAAATAAAAAAATCAATCCCTGCGCTTAGAACTGTACCCACGGAATACGCGCGATATAAGCCTCATATTGATTGATTGATTGATTGATCTTTAGGGCGAGGGCTGGATGTACAAAAGCAGACTACTGCTTAATCTACTACCCTCGTTAAATAAAGAATTGTCATTGTCATTGTCATTGTCTCTCTCTCTCTCTCTCTCTCTCTCTCTCTCTCTCTCTCTCTCTCTCTTTCGCCCCCACCCTTCTCCACCTCTCTGTCTCTCTCTGTCTCTCTCTCTCTCTGTCTGTCTGTCTGTCTGTCTGTCTGTCTGTCTGTCTGTCTGTCTGTCTCTCTCTCTCTCTCTCTCTCTCTCTCTCTCTCTCTCTCTCTCTCTCTCTCTCTCTCTCTCTCTCTCTCTCTCTCTCTCTCTCTCTCTCTCTCTCTGTGTAAATGAAACAAATCTTTGCCGTAATAAGAAATGCAATAGTGAAACTGATCAAAGCTAAATTTGTCAATTTAAGTCAGTATACACGAGTGACACAAAAACGATACAGCCATTTGAGGGTGGGGGTGTCTTTAAAAGGGGGTTTCCATTGTAAAAGAAACAGCAATTTGATAAATGATACATTTGTTTTCGAACCAAACAAGTCGGCTGAAATCATGTCAAAGCTAAATTCTTTAAATCCGAGCATTATACACAGAAGAGTACTCAAAAGAAGAATGTACAGCAAGCTTATTAAAATCTGTGAAACATGTCAGTGTCTGTATCAGTCAAACAAACCTGACATCTTTCAGCCAAAATCTTTAATACATGATTAAGTACAAACACATGAGTGAACTTATTTATGAACGATACTACATCAATCTCATCATTAAAACATGAGTATTTCAAACGAATCTGAATTGTTGAAGTCGATTGTCCTCCGTACAATAAATATACAATATAATTGAAAGTAAAACTAAAGAAAAAGCAGTGCAGGCAAAATGGTCCCACTGAAAACCGACTGAGAGAGAGAAGAGAGAGAGAGAGAGAGAGAGAGAGAGAGAGAGAGAGAGAGAGAGAGAGAGAGAGAAGAGAGAGAGAGAGAGAGAGAGAGAGGGAGAGAGAGAGGGGAAGAGAGAGAGAGGGTGAAAGAGAGAGAGGAGAGAGAGAGGGAGAGAAAGAGGAGAGAGAGAGGGAGAGAAAGAGAGAGGGAGAGAGAGAAAGAGAGGGTGAGGGAGAGAGAGGGGAAGAGAAAAAGAGAGAATAAAAGAGAGAGAGAGAGAGAGAGAGAGAGAGAGAGAGAGAGAGAGAGAGAGAGAGAGAGAGAGAGAGAGAGATGTCTTACTACAAAATCAACAGGTTAGTATTTTCAATAATAATAAAATTTAAAAAAGCAAAATTAAGCAGCATACAGACACACGCATGATTATTCTACAACTTTGCTTTTTTTATTAACATGATTATAAGGTTTAAACAGGGTGGTATTGAGATTGTAGCTCTCAAAAAACAAAGACCGGACAGAGCGAAACAGGGTGTGCCAGCGAAAGAATGGGCACACCGCGATGGCCGGCGCGCGGGTCTCGGTTACTGCACGTGTTGCGGCGCTTGGTGGCTCTATTCTATATCTCTGTGGCAAGGCCCCGTTGGGGGGTCTGGGGGGCTTTGCCAGAAGCTGAAGAGTTTTAGCTATTTTATGAACAATTTATGGCTTATCCTTGATTTTAAACATGATCAACTGGTGTCAGCAGCCACTCATTATTTCTTTTAAAGTTAGTATTAATTTTTTTACATTTTTTTGACAGCCGGGGGGGGGGGGGGTTCCGGAACCCCTGTAAACCCCCCCCCCCCCCCCCTAATCCGCCCCTTATCACGTCATGTCCCAAATAGATACTAATTCTGAGGACAAAAATATAATTTAGCATAGCATAGAGTCTCGTCAGTCAGCGCTGAATACTGAAGTGCTTGCTCTGTTTCCCTCGTCTTTTTCTCTCTTTCTTACACGCTGCATAAGTGTGTACTCTCTATCACTTTTATCTGTCTCTGTTTCGTTGTTCGTTTTGTCTCTCAGGGTTGCATTTAAATGCTGTGTGTTCTGCTTGTTCGTTCGTCTCTCAGACGGTTGTGAACGTTTAGTGCATGTTCGTTCCGTCTTTCAGTGTGGATGGAGTATACTCGTGTTGTTGCCGTGTCTGTCTTGTGTGTGAAACAGAGCAGGAATTAGATATACATAAGAAAGGAGCCGTAGGTGCTAGTTACTAATCGGAGTTGGGGGTAAACGCTAGGTAAAATTGAAGGATTGTTTGGTGCTTTGTTTGATGGGTTTGTTACTTGCTTTTCATGTATTATAGTGTAAATAAAACCGTGTAACTGTTTCCTATGAGTTATGGTGAACACCACTGTACGTACGAGAGGTGAGCGTGAACACTGATGCGTGTGTCGGTGAACTTGAAGAACGTGCATGAATGTGTGAGCTTGGTTTTGTGTCATGTATTGTAACTGTTGTCCTGTAAACTGACATGTGTTGTTAAAACTGTACGTGGAAAACTCTAACATCCAAAACACACATCACAATATTCATGTAACACACAGTCTAGATTACTAAGAAACACACAGGACGGTTTCCTCTGAATACCGAGGTCGGCTAGTATTGTAGGCACATGTATTGAACACAACGCGAGGCATAGACTAAACTGATTGTGCAACTACATTACATAGGGCGAGAGTAAAGGAAGATAAATAGTTGCTCTCCTCGGCAATTTTCAGCCTCCCCGCCCTGAGAACAAATAATGAGGATACGGACCCTCTCTAGGGCTCCGGTTACACTTCTTTTTCTTTATTTATTTTTGGCTTATTTTAGTCAAATATCAATGTGGCGGTTTTTTACTCTAGAAAATATGTCCACTGAGCTACCTAGAAAATAATTCTTTACCTCGTAATGATTTTTGAGTTATAAAATGGGTGTTGATTTTTAAAGGCTATGAACAGAAAATCTGGGAAATAGAGTCTCAAAAGGGAAGGTAATTCTTTTGTTCTGTACATGTATCCTACATGGTACCTGTAATTTGGGCTTTGAAACTTGTTACATAACTTTGGCTGAGCTGTGGGTAACTATGATTAATGCTCATACCGGTGTTCAGTTCATGTTCTACATGAACTTGGCAGCAATGTAAATTTGTCTTTTACATTGAGCTAATTGGAAAAGTAAGATTTTTGAAGATTCCTGTGCTCTGTACATAATCTAGTTCCGACTTGGTAACTCACAGGTGATCCTACATGTTAGAAGTTTCATTTCGGTTTTGAAGTCTTCTTTCTCTTTGTTTAATATGAAAAGCATGTACGAGGTAAAGGGGGTCTTACTCTTCCTGACCGCTAAAATTCCTAAAAGAGTTATTACACCCCCGGTATAGGGGTGTGTATAGGTTTCGCTCGATGTGTTTGTTTGTTTGTGTTCGCATATAGATCTCAAGAATGAACGGACCGATCGTCACCAAACTTGGTGAACAGGTTCTATACATTCCTGAGACGGTCCTTACAAAAATTGGGACCAGTCAAACACACGGTTAGGGAGTTATTGGTGGATTAAGATTCTACAAGGACTTATAGAGGTCAAAGGGAAATAACCATTCTCACTCAGTCACTGCCACCAACTGAGAAGGTTATTTCCCTTTGACGGGGGTGTTTTTCCTACCTCGTAGGAATTTCTTGTTTTTGAAAATCGTCTATTCAGTCAATACAAGTGTCCAACATGACTGTTCTAAGTCTTTCAGAAGTTTCATTTTGAAAGACAACTGCATATGTCTAGGAATCATGGTAACACTAGTTTTTTTAAGCATGTGATTTGCGAAATATTCATCTTTTAGAATGAGAATATAATGTTGAGGGCAACCTTGAGGCAAAACCACCTTCCCCTATACGAATTGTATGGCCGTTTACTTACCTTGGTTTGGCTAAAAAAAGAAGATAATGCATTGTTTTCATCAGGTTGTGTGTGTTTGTGTGTTTGTGTGTGTGTGTGTCTGTCTGTCTGTCTGTCTGTGTGTCTGTGTGTGTGTGTGTCTGTGTGTATGCGGTGTGTGTGTGTGTGTGTGTGTGTGTGCCGTGTGTCTGTGTGTGTGTGTGTGTGTGTGTTACTCAAGGGTCTCAACGATGATCATGGATGACGACTGGATGATGACTGATGATGATGAGGATGATGATGATGATGATGGTGATGGTGATGATGATGAAGATGATGATGATGATGATGATGATGATAACAATGGAGAAGAGCCAGGCACACACACACACACACACACACACACACACACACACACACACACACACACACACACACACACACACACACAAACGGATATAGAAAGATGATCACACTGGTAGGCCCCTACCTGACCCGGCAAAGAACTAACATTGCACCATGCCGACCGTAAATGACTTAGATGACGTAAAGCATTGATGCTCACGCCAGAAGGGGAATAGAATAAGACAGCAATGTTACAAACATTAAAATGATGTCTCCGGCAATATCACAACCACAGAGATAATGTCACCGACCTTCGAGAAAGAATGGTCCGCAGAGAGTCGAAGTCCTGAAGACGGCTGGCCCTGCGACAGTGTGAGATGGGCGTTTTGACGCCAAACATTCTTCACCCCCGCTGTGACGTCATGCCATATTTACGTCACTGTCTCGCGTTTTCTCTCCATCTTGCAGGTCACCAGCTGCTCGGCCTGGGGGTGCTCAATCTCTGTTTATTTGGAAAAGAACATGCATGGCATTACATAGTCATTGTGCAGTTCCCTATTAACATTTTTTTTTAATCAGTGTTGGTGTACACCCAGATTAAAGTAAGCACAAAAGGTTTGGGGCAGCGGTACATGTGACGTCATCAGGGCCAAAGCACGATATCGTAATGCCCAATAACATTTATATACTGTAGTACAATGGCTTTTATGTTTTGTCTTCCTTATAACATAATTAAAAGCACTTTTTTTTTTAGCAGATTTTTTTATTTTTTATTTAATTATCTTTCTTCTTTTTTTCTCTCTTGTGTGTGTGGTGTACTTTTTTAACTAACGTTCTAAAAGAGTAGCTGCATTCCCATCCGTCTGCGCATCAAACCAAGTAGTAATTCGATTCTAACCTTTCATTCCAGAAAAAAAAACCACGGCAATACTACCGAAATGCAAATGGTCTCGTTTTTTTCTCATGAAATAAACGTTCGTCAGGTATTGTGCTCGTATTAAAAAAAAACATACAAAAATCGCCCTGGCAAATGAGTGCGTGATGATTGATAAAACAGAAATGTAAAAATGCATATACTGACTCGATATAGTGTTCCCCTGTCATGCGTTGCTGACTATGAATGTAGATGTAAATGCTTGTATAACTGTGTTTTAATTTTAAATGTGTCAAGCGCAAAGAGCATAATTGTAAAGTTATGATGTTGCGCTATATAAATGCTCATTTATTATTATTATTATTATTATTATGTCAAAGTATAAAAATACAACAACAGCAAAATCAAACAAAAAACACTGAATAAACGTACCTGTGAACTCTGCTCGCCACAAGTTTGTTACAATTCAATAGAAGATAATTGAACATAAATTGACAGAAGAAAAAACACAAATCTTTCAATCATTTGCACCACAGCGAAGAGCTAGTCCAGTGAAGACAAGGTAACAACTCCGGCGCAACAAGTTGAGGTGGTGACAGATACTTTCTATGAAGAACACTTGCTATACATAAAAAAAAAGTAAAGAGAATGGGGAAAAAGGAGTGGCAATGAAGAGGGATGAACTTTGATTAAGAAACACCTGTGAATGTGATGGTGGATATTTGAATACAAACATTGATCACGTTTGCCAAATGGTTGCTGTTTTGCCATCAAACACTAGGCACAGCGTCGACTGTTCTTTGCTAACGGTTTCTTCGTCAGTTTCCATGCTGACGTGTGGGTGATGGGAATAGCTCTACACCGGGCATGGCCTGTGTTGCGTTTCTCAGAGGCAGCAAGAAATGTATGGTTTAACCAAAGACCATTTCGCACATTTACAAAGTTTTTCTGCCTGGAAGTCCGCACAGAGAGCAGGAGCTACCTCTAAAAGAATAAGCAAAGACATGTGTGCAGCCTGTTCCAAAGAAACGCAACCAACCTGTTTCCAAAATCAAAGTGCAAAATCTATTTCGCAAATAATATTTCATGAAGTTACATATTTCATTTTTGGTACATTTCCAAATCACAACATGTGGAACAAAACAGGTTTAACAATAAAAGTGGAAAACAATGACAATTGAAGCACAATTTATGTCCCTTTTCTGACGCAGCTGTCTTTTCTGCGTTTAATAACGGATGTGTCCTCCACCAGCGTTTCTGACTAAGCGACACCTATTGGGCATGGAAAGTACCAGGCGCCTGAGGAAGGCCTGTGGTACCCGCTGGAACTGCTGCTGGATGGCCTGCTGGAGCTGAGCGACGTCTCGAGGGCGTTGCACCTGCCGTCAGTCCAGCTGAAGAAGTCACTGCTATGTTCTACTGTATTGCCAGCTCAGTTGAAACTTGAGTTGTCCCTATGTCGTCACGTATGTAACTTCATGAAATATTATTTGCAAAATAAATTTTGCACTTTGATTTTGCAAACAGGTTGGTTGCGTTTCTTTTGGAACAGGCTGGTATGCCTCTGGTTTTAAGAATGGTGAAATATGAAGAAAAAAGGGATCGACAGTTCTCTGGACCTTGATCTCTCTCACTCTCTCTCTCTCTCTCTCTCTCTCTCTCTCTCTCTCTCTCTCTCTCTCTCTCTCTCTCTCTCTCTCTCTCTCAGTCTCTCTCTCTCTCTCTCCCTCTCCCTCTCTCTCTAGTCTCTCTCTCTCTCGCTCGCTCTCTCTCTCTCTCTCTCTCTCTCTCTCTCTCTCTCTCTCTCTCTCTCTCTCTCTCTCTCTGTTAAGTGTGTGCGTGCGTGAGTGTGTGGGTGCGTGTGCACAACGGAGCAAGGACAGAAAACGAGGAAAAAGTAGCAAAATTGGCATATTTCTCGCCGTTGCTAAATCCGCTAGCTGTGTGAAACGCACCGCGGGATAGTACCCACGTGAAGTAAAGAGTTGTAAAAAGAGAGGAGAAGGAGGAGGAGGGGCCGGGAAGGAGAATAACAGTAAACTGGTGAACAAGTGCAATTCGTAATTACTAATTGTCCCCGGCATTATGTCTGTCAAGCGTACACACGCACCCACACAAGATATTCGTTGTAAAATGTACTGACAGCCTACACAGAATATCAACACAAGGATACATATTTTTTAATTTGCTTCCAAAAACAACCTGCTTCGCTGTCTGCTTGTCTGTCTGTGTGTCATTGTGGATGTTGAATATATTTACTATCAGAATAAATAGCACAAAGTACTGTCAACAGTTAGAAGAGATTGGAAAAAATGCATTTTTAAATTATTCCTCTCCCACTAGCTGCAAAGCTCTGTTTGAGAATCAGAAATTGTCTTCACCTTGATAAAACCAACTTCAACTTATTCTCAAATGTGATCACGTTATCCCAAAACAAACGCCCAATTTCAAAACTGTCGGAGAAAATCTCTTTAAAGCCGACAAACAGTAAAAAATAAACTAATGTTCACAAATGTCCGATATTGGTCTGCTCCTTTCTTTGAAACACTCGCGATAGTAGTGCGAGAACGTGACCGAAGCAGACGACACCATCCTAGAATACGAGGGTCACTCACAAAGAGTCAAGGTGCGGGCAGAGTTAGCATTCAGCTTCAAATCCGACTCATACCTATGCGTCAATTCCGCGTGCAACCTCTTCCTAAGTCGTAAATACATGTGCTGTACTTGAGCAAGGATTTGCGAAACGACGCCATATTTGGCAACGTCAGACGTAAAAAAAAGACTTCTTCGTGTATTGTAAAAGTCTGGTCAAAAGGCAGGTGAACCCTAGCCCTACATGTATTGAGTTTTTTTCATTGGTTGTTTTTGGCTTTTCGTCTTCTGTTTCTGATTCTTAGGGTTTTTTTTGGTCATATCTCTTTAAGCTCTCGAACAAACAGTGGATGGGCAGGTCTTTGTCTTTAGTGGATTTGCATTATCTGTGAAGCGTCCCATGGTCGTCATGCAAATATTACTTCCAGCTTCACAGTAATTGGAAAAAACTTACACAAGCGAAACTTGTCACGATGACGTGTTGATTTAATTATGGCTCTTGAAAGAGTCCAGTTATAGACACAACTAGATGGCATGTTATTCTTTGATTTTTTTGTTTTGTGTTTTAATACCGCTTTATCATACTGGATCGCCAAGAAGATGGTCTGGTCATCATTTTATTTCTTTGAAATACAATACTAAAACAGGCATTCGTTATGTCTGTCTCTGTCTGTCATTAATTCTGTCTATAAGCTTACATTTTAGAACGCATTCAAATCACCAGCAGTGAAGACTAGCCTGACTGTATGTAGCAGTTATTCACTCCCGTACATGACCAAAAAAAGTCTACATATCAATAATCGGTTTGAAAAGATAGCACACGATTTTTCCCTCGGAAAAAAATGTGACCCACAGATCCGATCGTTTTGAAGTGGGATTTCGATTGCCCTTGGTTCCCTCTTACCTGTACTTACTGAGACAGCCACATTATACGCGGAGATAGTTGTGCAAACAAAGACACGCGCCGATAAAAGTATGCATAATGTGGATGTTTAACATTGTCCTCAGTTCAACGGGGTGACAGACATGATTCAAAAACATTTGACCAAACTTCTTAAACTTATCAAATGCAGCCTCACTAACGGATAAGTATGGTTTGCCTTCAGTCTTGGATTGCTTGCAGGGCCGGACTAGGCGAAGAGGAGGGGGGGGGGGTTGCCAGTGGTGGCCCAGGGGGATGTCCCCCCCTGGCGGCAGGGGCGAATCAGTTCATTTTATGGGTGGTTTTTTTCAAAAGTATATTGTGAAGATATGGGTGTGAAGGCGCGAAGCGCCGAGCCGACGGCGCGAAGCGCCTAGCTTGCTAGGGGGGTCCGGGGGCATGCCCCCCCGGAAAATTTTGAAAAAAAGGATGCAAAATGGTGCAATCTGGTGCATTCTGAGGATGATCATTACCAGTTTCAGGCAGCAGATTTTGTCACTGATTAATAGCCCAAAAATTGAAACTCAATGTAAAATAAAGAAATGCATACCTCATTCAATATTTTTATTTTTTGGCTGGGGGGGGGGGGTCCGGAAACCCTAGAACCCCCCCCCCCCCTCGTTGAGGGGGTCAGGGGGCGAAGCCCCCTGAAGCTGATGGGTAGGTCATATTCTGAGATAGGAAAATGGTCGGTCCTTGCATGAAACGGCATAAAATAAGCAATAATAAAAAAAATTAAATAAGTAAGGTACATGTTTAGGCTAGGGGGGGGGGGGGGGGGGTTGCGCAACCCCCATAACCCCCCCGGTAGTCCGGCCCTGGCTTGGACGTTTGTCATCGTCTTCGAACTGATCACTGGACTTACGAAAGTTAAAAAAAAATGAGTAGAAGCTTTAATTTTTGATGGAATGAAAGGAAAAGGCTGGCACTAAAATTGACTTTGAACAAAGCCCGAGATGCTTGTCCCAAACATGTTTGGGGAAGAGAGGTGAGAAAAAGTTTGATTCGTCATTTAACCCGTCAGCAAGCCCTGACAATAAAACAAGCAAATGCAGCGCCCCAACTGGTTTTAAGCACTCTCCTTCTTGTGCCCATCATTTCAAATCTGAGCAGATCTTTACAGTAATTAAGATCACCCACAGGCACTCGTCACGATCGGGTCGGGATCAAAGTGGGCGGGGCCTGTGCGCTCTCAAGACTACTACTATTAGTGACAAACCATAAGAAAAGACCCCCGTCCATCACAAATGACAGCCAAGACATAGGCCCCGCCCACCTCGTGACGAGTGCCTGTGAGATCACCCCTCTACCTGCACACATACCAACAAGAAGAGCAAACGCTCGATCGAGTCACTTTCGCAGTTCTGAATATTATATGAGGCATCAGATGGACAGGAAGAAATTGCTATTCACAACACAATGAGTCACGTTCACATAAAATTTGAGCCCGGTCACTTTTATAGTTTCCGAGAAAAGCCCAACGTTAAGTTGTGTGTTGCCGAACAGAAAAGGCTAGTTATCTCCCTTGTTTTTCTGATAACGTTCGTAAAAGGCTACAGATGTAAATACTTTGATGTAAAGAATAATCCTACAAAGTTTCAATCACATCCGATGAACTTTGTCAAAGATATAAAATGTCTAATTTTTCCTTTGACGCTGACCTGTGACCTTGAAAAAGGTCAAAGGTCAACGAAACCATCGTTAAAGTGTAGAGGTCATTGGAGGTCACGACTAAACAAAATATGAGCCCGATCGCTTTGATAGTTTCCGAGAAAAGTCCAACGTTAAGGTGGTGTCTACGGACGGCCGGCCGGACGGCCGGCCGGACGGCCGGCCGGACAGACTAACACTGACCGATTACATAGAGTCACTTTTTCTCAAGTGACTCAAAAAGCAACAATCTGGTGCTTGCGTTGCAGAATGTGAATTTATCGATGAATAGTAATTTATCACATGGCACACGTGGCAACCTGCTATTTGAATTCACGAAAAACACAACAACAAAATAACAATAATGTATTGGAAGCAGTCAGGGTGTTGATTTTTTTTATAAGTCCAAGTGGAGGGGTTATATTTCCCTACGTAAAAGCCTGGGTAGATTTGAGACAATGAGGTGAGCTGTTTTCCCGTAAAGGGCTGTGAAACTGTAACTGTTTAACTAGCGGCAGGAAGTTTAGATTCTTTAACTTCAAATCAGCTGATAATTGTGGACCATTTAGCATGATTTTAGCTGCCCGACGATGTAGAGAGTTTAACTTTTTCATGTGAATATCATGTGAATATTATGTTGTGTAGTGAGTAGGCCTGATAATGACAGTCAGTAGAGTAGATTTTGAATAATGAATCTACTGGATTATTGTATAATCTGCTGTAATTATCCACTAGATAATTTTGTACACAGTTGATATGTTGCGATATCAACATAGTGCTTTAACTTTGATAGCAGAAACAAATTCTTGGATACTTTTTGACAAATATAATGTACATGAGATTGCCATTTTAATTCTTGATCGACTATCACACCCAAAACACGATGTTCCGTTACCTGCTGAACAGGTTGTGATTCCAGAGAAAGATTTAACTTAAGAAGTCGTGACTGGTGTTTTTGTCTTGTTGTAATAATCATGCTTTTTGTCTTTCCTGGGTGCACTATCATAAAATTCTGGTTACACCAACTGTTGACGTCATTCAGACTAGACTGAAAGGAAATTTCAATTTCTTGAACAGTCCTACAGCTTGTGTGAAGCGTCGAATCATCTGCAAAAAATTCCGTTTTAACTTTGGAATTAGATATATGAAGGGGGAGGTCATTAATGAAGGCCCTAAAACTGACCCCTGGGGGACTCCACTCTTTAAACATGAGAGTATAAATGTGCATGAGAAAATTACAAATATATTACTGAAAATTACTATTTTATTTTCCATTAATGCTATTTTTCCGATTTGGCTATAGCTGTGAATTACACAGATCATGCGATAATGAAGTTAACATTCTATGTGAAAAGGGTTACCCCATGTTTTGTCATAAACACACGCCCCGCTTCAGAAAAACTTCAAAGACAGGGCCGGAGCAGTCATAGAACTGAACTCACAAACACGACGAACGAAAGTCGCGAAGAAGGTTGAATGGTTCCGGGTTTTAATGAAGGTAGAGAATAAAAGGTAAGAACAGCTTCAAAGAGAACGAATTTTGTTCGCGATGTAGTGAGTTGTCGTTGCTTACAATGGGATTTTGACACGGGGCAAGACTGAGAACGTCAGACTTCATTCACATGTTTATTGCTGTCGTTGTCATTGTTGCCGGCTGTTTTGTCACTAGAGTTTAGAAAGAAGTCTTGCACTCGTTCACACTTTTCCTATCAGTTATGTTCTCATGCGGCCGCAGCCCCCACCCAACCCCCATCCTCCCAACCCAACCCCTTCCGAGTTCACTTCGGGAAGTACGCCCCAGAGGGGAAGAAGGAACGGGGGCGAAGCCGGTTCTTCGGTGCAAGTAACGGAACGCTAACTAAATAGTATATGTTAATAATACATATTTTGCGCTTCACTTACAGCACGAAGAGCTTTACAATACAAAAAGATATCATACATGTTATGCATCGACTGCAGACTGAGCTCTAGCTGTCGTCCCACTTGATAAATATTAAAAAGAAAAAAATACGCGGGTTGCTATTTTGAAAACGGACGCACGAAAAAAACAACACCCAGAAGCAAACCTATTATAAGTATGATATGAGATTGAAACGAAAGATGGAATGAAGAAACGAATGCTCTCGCTGAACAAAACAGTGATAGAATAGTCAAAGAACTCTACGCCGAAAACAAAGTACCAATGCCTGAATCGACTTACCAAGTCAACTGAGTTGACAGGTTAGAAGTCCGTTCTCGCAGAACAAAGATCAGCCCAGAGTTTAATATTCTCCTGACAATTTCACATGTGTAAGTCACTTTCGATTGTCGGGCGCAATAATCACACAATCAGCCTTGAGATATCCTTCTGAAAATCACATGTACCCGGTTTCTGTTAGTTGGACACCATACACTGGCAATACATAAACACGCAACGTATCATCAATGATCGATTTCTCACATTAAAAAGTGTAATACAACATGTGTATTAGACTTCGACGGCACGGACGATGCTCAGTCGTAATTCTCAGACACTTTCACCATTCACAAAATCACCAATAATTGCTGTCACCACTCTGAAGTGTCCAACACGTGTGTGACAGGAACAATATCAGAACTATACAGCCACGGAAAGAAAGGACCCACACAGGCCTGTGCCTCAGTTACGGAGAACAATGCCGCCAAATATTATGACGCGCGCTAAGCCTTATGCCTGCTGGCTTTTTCCTCTTGTGAGTGCGTTCGAGTTTCAAATCCCCACCCCCACCCTTGCGCCGGACCCGTCTCCCAGCTGAGCCTCCCATATTAGTCCCCACACCCTCTCTATTTTAACTACTTACTTTCTGTCATGAATATTTGATCCGTCGCGCGGTAGGCCTGCGAGTGCCTTGCTTGTGACATGAACAGCGCTTCAGGTAGCGCAATCAAGTTTGGAAGCCCCTGCGCATAGTGCGCTCACAAAGGGTTTGTATTCCCTCAGTTTGAGTTGTCGGTTCATTAGTCAACTTAACTCGTCGACTGCACTAGTCGTAGATGTGAACAGCTCCTTGGGCGACGGGCACGGGGGTCTGGGAATTATAGTGCCTTTGCTGATTTGTACAAAACACAAAGCTTTATGGACCTGACTTGCAGCTAGCCTCAACCCTAAAAACCGGTTTCCTTTGCTTATAGCTGTCACACCAGGTCAACCTCTGACATGTAGAGACATGGAATACAGTGGACCCCCTCCCCCTCTCGTTGCACATGTCCTTTCTTGATAGGTATTTGTTTGTTTGTTTGTTTGTTTAACGCCCAGCCGACCACAAAGGGCCATATCAGGGCGGTGCTGCTTTGACACATAACGTGCGCCACACACAAGACAGAAGTCGCAGCACAGGCTTCATGTCTCACCCAGTCACATTATTCTGACACCGGACCAACCAGTCCTAGCACTAACCCCATAATGCCAGACGCCAGGCGGAGCAGCCACTAGATTGCCAATTTTAAAGTCTTAGGTATGACCCCGGCCGGGGTTTGAACCCACGACCTCCCGATCACGGGGCGGACGCCTTACCACTAGGCCAACCGTGCCGGTCTTGATAGGTATGCATTGGTGGAGTTAGTTGAGCAGCAGATTACTGTAACATTCATGATAGGTGTGCATTGGTGGAGTTAGTTGAGCAGCAGATAACTGTAACATTCATGATAGGTGTGCATTGGTGGAGTTAGTTGAGCAGCAGATTACTGTAACATTCATGATAGGTATGCATTGGTGGAGTTAGTTGAGCAGCAGATTACTGTAACATTCATGATAGGTGTGCATTGGTGGAGTTAGTTGAGCAGCAGATTACTGTAACATTCATGATAGGTATGCATTGGTGGAGTTAGTTGAGCAGCAGATTACTGTAACATTCATGATAGGTGTGCATTGGTGGAGTTAGTTGAGCAGCAGATTACTGTAACATTCATGATAGGTGTGCATTGGTGGAGTTAGTTGAGCAGCAGATTACTGTAACATTCATGATAGGTATGCATTGGTGGAGTTAGTTGAGCAGCAGATTACTGTAACATTCATGATAGGTATGCATTGGTGGAGTTAGTTGAGCAGCAGATTACTGTAACATTCATGATAGGTATGCATTGGTGGAGTTAGTTGAGCAGCAGATTACTGTAACATTCATGATAGGTATGCATTGGTGGAGTTAGTTGAGCAGCAGATTACTGTAACATTCATGATAGGTATGCATTGGTGGAGTTAGTTGAGCAGCAGATTACTGTAACATTCATGATAGGTATGCATTGGTGGAGTTAGTTGAGCAGCAGATTACTGTAACATTCATGATATGTATGCATTGGTGGAGTTAGTTGAGCAGCAGATTACTGTAACATTCATGATAGGTATGCATTGGTGGAGTTAGTAGAGCAGCAGATTACTGTAACATTCATGATAGGTATGCATTGGTGGAGTTAGTAGAGCAGCAGATTACTGTAACATTCATGATAGGTATGCATTGGTGGAGTTAGTTGAGCAGCAGATTACTGTAACATTCATGATAGGTATGCATTGGTGGAGTTAGTTGAGCAGCAGATTACTGTAACATTCATGATAAGTATTTGGCAAGAGTGAGGAAGGCCTTTATTGGAAGATGTCCTCTCATCATTGGTTTCAAACTACAGGCACCAGTGTGTTTGTGTGTGTGTGTGTGTGTGTGTGTGTGTGTGTGTGTGTGTGTGCATGTGCACTGAAAACACATTCACACACACAGAAAGAAACAGACAGACTTACAGACAGACAATACATCTGGACAGACTGACAGACACAGGCAGACAGACAAGAAGGCACACACACACACAAACACACACACACACACACACACATTTGTGACCCTCCACCACGAAACGAGTCGCATGTCACCTCGCGCGGTTCTGCGCTAGGCTTAATATAAGTCCGGGGAGTGTCTGGTAACAGTGTGAGGGTCACCTTAGTCACAGGCTTATAACTCAAACAGTTTTCGCTCTTTTCTGAAACGGTTTTCACCACTGGATAGAGCATAACAAACTCTTTAGAAAAATGTAAAAATATGAAAATCATGCAAAGGTGACATGCGACTCATTCCGTGGTGGAGGGTCACATTTGTACTTTTTTCCCACACCAACATACGATTTACTAGTTTTATTGCACAGCTTGATGTCAGAATGTTATACTCATGTGAAGCACACTACACTTGCGACTAACAAAGTATAATAAAGAAAAAGAAAAGTCAAGATTATAAGGAACAAAGAGACAAAGTAAATAAAGAACTATACAAAAATACCATCTCATAAACAAACACCACAGAAAAAGCAAACCCCTATAAAAGCTGTACAAATCTGAGCAAACAATTTATTCAAAAGTGAAGTGACATGAATTGAAAATCTAACAGTACGGTAATAGAATAACACTATTACAGGTACAGTATTTCCTGTTTTTGTGTAGTTTTATTTGTTAGCTTATGTAATGCTGGCGCCAAAATATACCACGTTAAACAGTTCATCAAAAACACACACACTTCTGGGCGGAAGAAACATTTTGATCTATGTATACCAACAGCATGTCCAGTTGACTTACAGCAGAACTACCAAAAAATATGATTCACAGAATGTTTCACAAACACATACAGTCAGTAACTGAATGAATGAACATCAAATCTGATGCTAGGATTGAAGAGCATGTGAAAACTTTGGTCTGTTGTACAGTGGAACCCCCCTTTAAGACTGCCTTCCTTTCGAGACCCTGTTTTCTTAGACTTTCCATTCTTCTTCTGCTTCGTTCGTGGGCTGAAACTCCCACGTACACTCGTGTTTTTTGCACGAGTGGAATTTTACGTGTATGACCGTTTTTTACCCCGCCATTTAGGCAGCCATGCGCCGTTTTCGGAGGAAGCATGCTGGGTATTTTCGTGTTTCTATAACCCACCGAACTCTGACATGGATTACAGGATCTTTTTCGTGCGCACTTGGTCTTGTGCTTGCGTGTACACACGGGGGTGTTCGGACACCGAGGAGAGTCTGCACACAAAGTTGACTCTGAGAAATAAATCTCTCGCCGAACATGGGGACAAACTCACGCTGACAGCGGCCAACTGGATACAAATCCAGCGCGCTACCGACTGAGCTACATCCCCGCCCTAGACTTTCTATTCAAAAACTTTGTAAATTTACGCCCATTTTAAGACTTTTTTTAAAGACCTGATTTTGTCCGATTTTCGGAGGTCTTGTTTGTTTGTTTGTTTGTTTGTTTATTTGTTGCTTAACGTCCAGCCGACTACGCAGAGCCATATCAGGACGAGGAAGGGGGGGATGAAGGGGGCCACTTGTCAAGCGATTCCTGTTTACAAATGCACTAACCCATTACTTGTGTCCCAGCAGGCTTTAGTAAAACTAAATTAATACCTACTGGAAGATTACCAGTTTCCAGTATGTTAAAATAGGCTTAACCTATCTACTGCTGGACTTACATCAGAACACTAACAGATTAAACTATACATGAATCGCGAGACAAGCGGCAAGAGAAGAGATTTTTGGAAAAAATACAGGTGAATGAGCAAGAAGGCAGAAAAAAGAAAAGAATTCATGAAGAAAAAGAGAGCATGACAGGAAAGAGGAACCAAAAATCTACCTAACAGCAAACTAGAAAGCTCCTGCGGTTCCAAAAACAGGAGGGGCCTTTAATTTCATAACCGCAGTGCCCCACTGCGGGATTCGGAGGTCTTAAAAGGGGAGTTCCACTGTAGTCTGATGCAAAACTAGGATACACAATGCAGGAACACTACTTAAGCTCTGAGTAGACTCTTTTCTGAGCTGTATTGTCACACTGAAACAATGAACATTTGTTATAGATGTACACACTTGATCAATGACACATTTAGCCTGTATTCATCATGTTAAGTACTATTCAGTATTGTCATTATTACTGAACGCCTTTGATAGTTGTCATGATCTGGTAGTACAGTACTGTTAGCTGCCACATAGCTAGTACAAGAATGCTTACTGTATCTCTGATAAGTGGTTTTTTTATCAAATTTTGTGAATACATTCAGGGAAATTTTGCACTTTCCTGGCACAGAAAAGAAGCAAATGTCAACACATCCCTACCTGCAGCACAGCCTTTAGCTCCTCACTTAAAGGTGAATTTGTTCTCACATTTGCAACAAAGCTAAAAGTACCAGCATTGTGTGTAGGGAGAACACACATGCCAAGAGCTACCTCGGTGACACTGCAACTATTTCTGACTAAAACTCAGACAATAAAGCTGTTTTAAGATGCCATTTGTTACAAACAAGAAAAGCATAATCTCGACTCACCTACGACTCATCTTAAGTAATTTCAAAGCTGTAACGTTAAAAAAATTAACAATTGTCCATTTTATGACCAAACTCAACCCCGCTGTGACCTTGTACATTGACAAGGGTCAACCAGACTTGGATCATGTCTGGAGGTCAACAAACCTTTGAAGTGTGTAAAGTTTCAGAGCTCTAGCTTCAAAAACATCTGAGAATTCCTCAACCTGTACGTTTTTTGTTCACGGCCGGCCGGCCGCCACCCAGCCACCCGCCATTCAGACAAACACTGCTCATTGCTGAAACTCGCTGATTACTCAGGTAAGGCAAACAAATTTAATAAGGAAGCATTAGCAGCTCAATCAAAATGGGAACACCCACCCATGAATATGCAATCACTTCATATATTATGAACATACAAAACAACAAATCTGACCAGATTATTTCATTGGAGAACAAATTGCAAAACATGACTAGTAAGTAATTTTACATGGTACTGTACACTGTGCAGGAATTAATATTGTCACAATTTACACAAACATGGCCTATACTTATCCTCCATAGCTCAAGGGAAAATCCAGGAAAAAATGTATAGATAGGTTTGGGTTATAGAGGGGGGTAGATATTATTGAGTTGCCCGAGAAGCACGAAACAGTGGGTACTTTGGAAGGGGAATTGTGGATTTCATCCAATGCATTTTGGAAGACTTGCCAGTAAGCTAACCTGACACATGTACAAGGATAGGCCAAGTGGTCCTAAGAGGACGTAAAAATCAAATAGTCAGTCAGACATAAGGTTCAAGATGAAGTTAAGATTTCTCAGTTGCTGTATTGTGTGGAAGGAATGGGAAACTACACCACAGAAAGAAACAGTAATAATACAGTTTACACTTTTCTTTCTGTGACACTTCTTGTCATTCGCTGTTAGATCGTCAGTCCGGACTACAGGGCGAAACGTGCTGTCCTGTCTGTGAAACAAAACAAATATTATAAAAAAATAAAAATAAAAATAAATAAAACAAGAAGAGCAAACGCTCGATCGAGTCACTTTCGCAGTTCTGAATATTATATGAGGCATCAGATGGACAGGAAGAAATTGGTATTCACAACACAATGAGTCACGTTCACATAAAATTTGAGCCCGGTCACTTTTATAGTTTCCGAGAAAAGCCCAACGTTAAGTTGTGTGTTGCCGAACAGAAAAGGCTAGTTATCTCCCTTGTTTTTCTGATAACGTTCGTAAAAGGCTACAGATGTAAATACTTTGATGTAAAGAATAATCCTACAAAGTTTCAATCACATCCGATGAACTTTGTCAAAGATATAAAATGTCTAATTTTTCCTTTGACGCTGACCTGTGACCTTGAAAAAGGTCAAAGGTCAACGAAACCATCGTTAAAGTGTAGAGGTCATTGGAGGTCACGACTAAACAAAATATGAGCCCGATCGCTTTGATAGTTTCCGAGAAAAGATATAAAATGTCTAATTTTTCCTTTGACGCTGACCTGTGACCTTGAAAAAGGTCAAAGGTCAACGAAACCATCGTTAAAGTGTAGAGGTCATTGGAGGTCACGACTAAACAAAATATGAGCCCGATCGCTTTGATAGTTTCCGAGAAAAGTCCAACGTTAAGGTGGTGTCTACGGACGGCCGGCCGGACGGCCGGCCGGCCGGCCGGACAGACTAACACTGACCGATTACATAGAGTCACTTTTTCTCAAGTGACTCAAAAACTACAAAAAACTGTTGCTGTATTGTGTGGAAGGAATGGGAAACTACACAACAGAAAAAAACCAAAAATAATACAGTAATTTCACTTTTCTTTCTGTGAAACAAAAAAAACAAATAAAAAAAAAACAAAAAAATAAAAAACACCCACAGTAGAATGACATAAAATCTAGTTTTGTTATCTTTAATTTTGTAAATTTCATCTGATTCTACAAGCTTATAATCATAATATGCACAAGCAGGTCACAATATTCCGTCATTGACAGTGTCTGGGAATCTGCCGTTTTATGAAAGCATACAAAACAAACAATACATATAACAAACAAACAATAACAATCAGCAAACTGAAGATAAGCATGTTTCATCAAATTAAGGATTTCCTTTTACAGATCTTCTCTACCGATCTCAATATACTTCAAAACGATGTGTATGGTTATAGTGCAATGGAAGCAGTGTAACTTTGTCGTAAATCCTCAGGTACACCGGTGAAAATGCTGATGCCATCAAAAAGTCTGCAGCGGACATGAATTGTGGTCAGAAAGAATCTTATGTTCACGATTATGACATCAGCAGAATAGTACTCTATCCGCTGCTCCTTACGGCTCTCTGTTCTGCTGTCTTCTATGGTATCAATTTGTTGTCAGAATGCAAATCTCTGTCACAGGACCATCATATCAATGATTTTGATGAAACGCTGAGCCTCTTCTCTTATAGTTATACCATCAATTGGTCAGACCTTTACAGCAAGTGCTTATAAGCCTTGACGCCCAAAAGCTAGGTCTCCCATACAAGATTGTCACATCACGTGTCCAGTAATGCTGTGTCACTCATTGCTCCTTAAACATGTCCCTTCAGATGTTTTCAACATACTTTTCCGTGAACTGTGGTTGTGAAGCAGCTCTCCCATACAGGACTGGGATATTTAACTTAATACAGGTCTATCTGTTTTCCAGTGTCTGTCCTTTTCCACCAAGAGTGCATGAATCACAGCACACCATGAAGACGGAACTGCATGCACCCTCGCCGCCTCATTCAGCCGTACAGGAAAGCTGCCCTTCACAACTACAGCACACTGGAGTCCGAGGTCTTGATGACCAGTTGACCGCTACGTGTGGGTCCGGGGCTGCCACCGGCCCCTCCCCCTCCCTTGGCCCCGCCCCCACCTCCACCCCCATCAGCCCCTCCTCCGTCTCTGTTCCCCCCGTTGTCTTTGGTGGTGCTGGCTGCGGCAGCAGAAGCGGTGGTGGTGTCGGTGTGTGTGATCTGGTTGCTGATGTCCATCATCTTGCCGTAGAGATGACCCAGGTCAACGTCGACACGCGTCAGGGCAAACACACCTGTGGAGCATACAACAGTTGTTGCAAGTCACAAGCATCATGAAGGGACTTGAAGAATCAATATAATCTGTACATGTGCTGTGGAATATATATCCAAAAGAAGCGCACAAAGCTTATTTGGAAGGTTAAAAGTAGAGTTTAGAGTGGCATCTGCGATATGAGGCCACTCTGATGAGAGGATACCTCCCATGAAAGGATCGCTTCTGGAGTCCCTTTGTCTTTTTTCTTAACCAAAATGACAGGCCACCTGCAATGCAGGGACACTTTTAGCTGGTCCCAAGGGTGTCCTTTCATCACAGGTACCACTGTACATTAAAAGGCTCATAGTACAAGATATCCTCTAAACTGACCTGGTTTCTTCTCTGCCAGACTGCAGCTGTAGATGTTGAGCAGAGTGATGACATCATCCTCTGCCGTCATTCCAAAGATGTCATTCTGCCACATAGACCTGCACAACACACACAAAATAAACACAAATTCAACTACACTATGACAGTCAGATTCTAAGATTCTATCCACAGTGAGGACTTGACAGCTATATGCTAAGCAAGAAAGAGTGCCCCTCAGTATTGGTGAATGTAGTAAGTAAAAAAGTCAATTGGTCTGTCGTCCTTGGAGCCCCTCATACCATGGGATGAATGTTATCCATTCTCACTTCAGGTCATTTTCTTCCAGCATGCTACTTTGATACAGACACTGCACCAAGATCAAATAACACAGGGAAGCATTCCCAATGAACATAGTCAGCAGTAAGGGAAGGGGGAAAGTTATGCAGATTCAGTACCATTGTACCCAAGACAATAAGAAATATTGAATTAACAAACGACTTTCCTTCTCAAAACTGCAAGGTCAAGCAATACCAGATTAAACCCTTACACAAAACCTAAAGCCTAAAATTATTTGGGCGAAGTCCACTTCGTGAAGCTGGCTACATGAAAGGTTGGCACTAAACGTTCTGCACAAAGACTTCGCTAAGTCTTCCTGAAGTCCACTTCCGGCTCACTTAAGGACAACTTCAAGAACGTCCAAATCTGTATTGCCTTCAGCTGTGGGTGTGAGGGCAGACATTTTACCAAACTCTGCATCACGAGTCAAACTAACACTGCATTAAACCCACATACAGTACTTACCTGAAGGACATCAAAATCTGTATGCCAGGCCTTCAGTTGCTGGTGTGAGTGCAGATATTTAAACAAATTCACACCCATCACACCCACATACTAACCTGAAGGACCTCAGAATCTGTATAGCCTTCAGCTGTTGGTGCGAGTGCAGGTATTCTGTGAGGCTGGCCACTGCCTCCTCCTTGGTGACAGCCTTGCTACTGTCCACGTTGAACGGCGACGCTTGGCCCGACTCCAGTTCTGTCAGGGCTTGGCACAGCTCCTGTCGTGTGGCAGTCACCTGGCTTGACATGTCTGTCACCTTACAACGACACATGTACATGGATGCAGAGTTTTGAACATTCAGGAGTGAGGACGCATCAACACGCAGGCACAAATGTATATAGATAGGCAGACAGAAAAGGACGACACACACACATAGGTACACATTTATGCATGTACACATGCCTGCTCATTCAAATACATGCACTCACACAAACACACACAATGCTCACAGATACACCAACACAGACACAGACAATGCACACACACGCACACACACACATACAATGCACACACACAATACACACACACAGGCACATACAATGCACACACACACACACTGCACACACACACACACACACACACACAATGCACACACACACACACTGCACACACACACACACACACACACACACACACACACACAATGTTCAATCAATCTTGTCCACACATGCACAGCCATACTAGCTGTATCCCATGGAATGACACAGTCAGCAACAAAATAAAAGTAGCTTAAATGTCACAGACACAAAGACCGTACAACTTCAGGAATAAACTTCACACCCGCCAACACTCATGTTGTTACTCTCCAAAGAGAAAATTAAACTGGCTTACATTGGGTAGGGCGGTGACAGAATGGAAGAAAACTTCCAGCAGTTTGAGGTAGGACTCAAAGAGCAGCACCAGTTGGAAGACCAGTTTGTACAGTCTGCGACACACGTCCAGCTTCTGCACATGTAAAAATCAACATCCACTGTCACAAATTAGTCTTGTCTCTCAGCACCAAGAGTTTTGCTTCCTACACACAGAGATACAGTGGAACCCCCATTTTAAGACACCTCCCAACCACCCCCACATTACAGATTTCACCCCTTTTAAGACACCTCCCAACCACCCCCACATTACAGATTTCACCCCCTTTTAAGACACCTCCCAACCACCCCCACATTACAGATTTCACCCCTTTTAAGACACCTCCCAACCACCCCCACATTACAGATTTCACCCCTTTTAAGACACCTCCCAACCACCCCCACATTACAGATTTCACCCCCTTTTAAGACACCTCCCAACCACCCCCACATTACAGATTTCACCCCCTTTTAAGACACCTCCCAACCACCCCCACATTACAGATTTCACCCCCTTTTAAGACACCTCCCAACCACCCCCACATTACAGATTTCACCCCTTTTAAGACACCTCCCAACCACCCCCACATTACAGATTTCACCCCCTTTTAAGACACCTCCCAACCACCCCCACATTACAGATTTCACCCCCTTTTAAGACACCTCCCAACCACCCCCACATTACAGATTTCACCCCTTTTAAGACACCTCCCAACCACCCCCACATTACAGATTTCACCCCTTTTAAGACACCTCCCAACCACCCCCACATTACAGATTTCACCCCCTTTTAAGACACCTCCCAACCACCCCCACATTACAGATTTCACCCCTTTTAAGACACCTCCCAACCACCCCCACATTACAGATTTCAGCCCCTTTTAAGACCTTGATAATCAGTTTTCCTGTTCAAAATTTCTACAAATGTACCACCATTTTCAGACTCCCTCCTTTTAAAGACCGTATTTTCTATAGGGCAGGAAAGATGAGCAACTTATTGTCATTGTTTTGCAAGTCAAACACTATCTGAAAGATTATACCATAACGACTAAAGGAAAGAGAGAGAGAGAGAGAGAGAGAGAGAGAGAGAGAGAGAGAGAGAGAGAGAGAGAGAGAGAGAGAGAGAGAGAGAGAGAGAGAGAGAGAGAGAGAGAGAGAGAGAGAGAGAGAGAGAGAGAGAGAGAGAGAGAGAGAATGGTTGACATGTGGGATTCATGACGCCACACATAGGATCCCGTGACACACTTGCAACATATGATTCCTGACATGTGTCACACAACCAGACCTGTTTACCCCCATAAGTGTTTTGGAGTAATGCTCAGCCCCAAAAATAGTAAT
The DNA here is from genome assembly GCF_037325665.1 of Littorina saxatilis. NCBI lineage: Eukaryota > Metazoa > Mollusca > Gastropoda > Littorinimorpha > Littorinidae > Littorina > Littorina saxatilis. Next base: position 20,909,733 of record NC_090250.1, on the reverse strand, counting down.
CCTGGCACAAAAATAGTAATCATCCAGCATTCGTCGCCAATTACAACGCACGTGACAACTGTGTCTGCGAAACGCAATCATGCACATAATATCCATCATTCACAAACAAAACACATCAGTCAGTTTTTGTAGTCATCATAATTTCGAAGAAGATCACATCAAAAGCACATGCATCACTGATTCTTTTTCTTTTGCTCGTAGTAGGCCTTTTTCAGTGTGTCAAGCGCTTCTCTACTGTACTTGCGCTTGCCGAATGAGTGAGGGCGAGACTTCACCACTAGAATAAGGCTCTCCAGCGTCTCATCAGACAGACATGATCTCTGGTCAGTGCTGTGCTTTTTCAACCCATTTTGCCATTGAAAAAACCAATGCCAAACATGTGAATTAATAAAAATAATAATAAAAAAAAAATTTTATTACACTTTTTTTAACTTTTTTTTTTTCAATGAAAATTGTAGTCTTGACACGGATAGCGGAATGGCGTATTTTTTGCAGAAAATCGTAATAAATTACGCCAAAATCGTAAGGGTAAACAGGTCTGCACAACTGACCTGGTCATCAGCCAGCAGCGTGATGGTCCCTCCATCCCCAAGGGACTGTTGTTTGATGGTGGATTTCAAACTCTCCAGGCTCTGCACAAACACAATACACGTTTTGCAATTGACTTGACCTCAATGAAATGCACACAAAATCTACCATCACAACATACACGTTCATTATGGTTTTCTTTTGTAAGTCCTAAAAAAAGCTGAGTCGTAAATCAGTGCATCATCTACAGGTCCTAAGAGGATAAGATCTACTAAAGAAGTCTCATACGAGTATTGAATCCAAAGTCTATAAATCAAATATCCTGTTTCACAGCACCAAAATTTACAGATTCCTTACAATTGAATCAAATTACACGTCATTGTTTCACTGAGGGGAGGGGAGGGGAAGGGGGGGGGGGGGGGGGGGGGAGCTGCTGTACATGGTCAAATAGGCTATTAAGAATTCTTCTTTAACATGGAAACACACATAAGTAGTCAGTGTTGTTCCCAGCCTCAGAGGACAAAAGGTCAGTTGGACCTGGGTTGAAAATATGAATATATCCAAATGTCTTAGCTTTGTCTGCTTTGTAGACAAATTGATGTCCAGAAGACATCCTACGAAGACCTACATGTCAAAACTATCAGACGGTCGACCCACAAGGGGTCAGACCAATGCGTCAGATCACTAAAGCTTGCGTCGATGAACCAAGACCGAGGCCTGGGATCAACACTGTGAAGTCTGTCCTGCACTCACCTGTTCAGCTTGGTCTTTGCGCATGCTGTAGGTTTCCACGCACTCCTGTATCTCCAGCACACAGAACCTGTGGCGCTCCAACACCTTGCCTCCTGTCAACTGTCCAATGGAACAAAATACAAAACGTTAAAAAGCGTGGTGCCAGCATATTTATGTATAAGCTGGCCTATCATAAATCTGTTTTTATCCAAGAAACGGGGGATTGGAGAGAGAGCGAGAGTAAGAGAGAAAGAGAGAGAGAGAGAGAGAGAGAGAGAGAGAGAGAGAGAGAGAGAGAGAGAGAGAGAGAGAGAGAGAGAGAGAATGTGTGTGCGTGCATGTGCGTGTGTGTGTGTGTGCGTGCGTGCATGTTTGTATGCTTTCTTTATTTGGTGTTTAACGTTGTTTTCAACCGTTCAAGGTTATAATGTTTGTATGCATCTGTGCATACATTAACACATGCATGTGCTCAGTGTGTGTGTCTGCACATACATTTATGCATATCCACGGGTGTGTCTGTGAGGGTTGTTGTAAAAGTACTCACAATGTCAGGCTCCAGATAGATGTAGGGGCACTCCATCTGCTTGTGAATGAGGTCAAGCACCTGTAGTACGTTCCGTTAAGGACAATAAGTCACAAAGTACACATCAGACACAAACAAGCAAACAAAAGTACACAAGACACGCAAAAATACAGACTTTGTTTCTGAGGGTAACGTCACCAATACCAATACCAAAAATGGTCTACTGTGACATGTTTTATTGTTTGGTTACCAACACTCAATTAATCACCAAGTGTGTCACACACAAACACAAACTTGAGTACACATTAAGACATGAAAATACAGAATATATTTCTGCATATATGGTCTATTTTTAAGTTTTAGCGTTTGGTTACAGACACTTAATCACGAAGTGTATCAGACACAGTCACACAAACTACAGTACTCAAGGCACATGAAAATATCACAGAGGAGATTATATTTTTTAACATACGCTGACTATCTACATAGCTCGAGCTCAACATAGCTAAGAAGAACTCCACAGGCAGATAACTGATGAGCTAAGTGTGTGTTAAAGGATATGAAACTGAGAAGCGATGGCCTTGAGACTCTCTGTTTTGGACAGGTAATAGTACGCCTCCTTGGTCATCACTGTCAGACGCTTGCGAAATTCCTGAAACAAAACATTGCAGTTATTACTGCACTGCCTGTCTAAATGAGTCGCCATGTGCACACTCTAAAAATGTAAATGAAAGAAATGCTCTGAATACAAGTGAAGAATTTAGTATTTTGTGCACTCTAAAAATCTAAATGAAAGAAATGCGCCATCTCTGCATACAAGTCAAGAATTTGGTATGTATATATGTTGACCAGAAGAAAACTGGCTTTCTTGGGAGTTTTAAGCAACCCAAAATCTTTTGTATATCACAGATGCAACCTGCCTAGCTCTTGGGGGCTCAGGCACTTGTAAGGTATGGTAATTAGCATGTGCAATCAAACAAACATTCAACTGGATTACGAAACAAACAACAGAAACTTCCACAGATCTTCCACTCACCCTGTACAGCCTGGGGAAGACCTGGCAGGTGCGGATGGCGTGCTGGACAGAGGCCTCGGCCATGACCTTGGCGACGTGCGCCTTCCACACCTCCTCGACCTCGTCGCCCTGCAGACAGAGGCAGAGGGCCCACGACTGGCCCAGAAGCCCCGTCCCCGTCATGCTGGTGTTCAGCTCGCTGTTGTCCGGTTCGCTGGGATTCGAGTACAGGCTGTGCCTGTAACAAAACAAGTTGAATATACAATGTTATTTCATTTTTGAACTGAAAACAAATTCCCAAACTTGGGAAATAGAATATTCTGTATTCTGTATTCTACAACTGTATGGGTTGTAAAAAAGAGTGAATACTCTTGGTTTTAGTGAGTCAAACTTTCCCAAGTGGATTTATAGGCCAGTCATTAGCAAGGGGTGTGTCTGCAACATGTGGAGCTTGAAAGCTTGCCTCACTAAAAGTAAGAGTATTCACTCTTTCACAAGCCATACAAACCTGACAGTTATTGCTGGAGTTTGTCTTTTTTTTCTAACATTTGTTCCTTGTTTGTTGTTGCTGCAGTGTTGTCATTTCCTAATAGAAGACATACAGAAGTGTAGGGCCCAAATTTTACAGCGTTCATAATTTTGCTTACTGTTATTTAATCAGACCATTTTTATTCCCACCACAGGGACGGCAGAACGTAGTCCTCAGAGACAGGGAAAAAACCAACTTTGAGTGACTCACGTGGAGGCTGTTAAGGGACTGGAGCGGCGTCTCTCCAGTGTTGGGTTCTGAACAACGATGGCACTGGATGCTGCCATCCCGTCGTGAGGAACCTCCTGACTGTCATCCACCGAACTCTGCGACTGCAAAGAAAAGGTTAACTGTAGAAAAAAGGCTTTAGTAAAGCAAGTAACACTTACTTATTCCTACACAAATACAACAAACCTAGCAAAAAATACTTTTACTTCCTTTATGAATTTGTTAACATAAGAAAGATCCCTCTGACACGTCTCCCCTCCGCGTTGCTAGGACTGTCGCCAGGAGATATGATCTTTAACATTACCTCATCATCGGAAGAATCTTCCTTGTTGCTAGGGCTGTCGCCAGGAGAGATGGGGATCTCCGTCAAGCTGGGGGAGCCAATCAGCTTCAAGTCGGGCACGGAGCCGAAGTTTCTCCGGCGGCTGGAGGTGGGCGGAGAGTCCTCCAGATTGAGAGATTGGCGGCGGTCGACCAGCTGAGAGAAGAAGTCCTCGTTCTGCAAGAGACCAAACTGATGTGCAATCCTCAGTACAGTAGAATCCCCCTTGAAACCCCCCCCCCCCCCCCAATTTAAGTCTTCCTCCTTTTTCAGACCCTGTTTTCTCAGACTTTCTATTCATGACTTTTAATTTATCCCTAATTTAAGACTCCCTCCTTTTTAAGACCTGATTTTGTCAGATTTGTGGAGGTCTTAAAAGGAGGGTTCCACTGTACTCCATGATGGCAGTAAAAGTGGAATCTTTTAGACAGTAATTGGAGGAATAAATTTTTCGGAATTAACTCTGTTGGGTTTGTATGGCTTGTGGAAGAGTGAATACTCTTGCTTTTATTGAGTCAAACTTTCCCCAGGCCAGTCACTAGCGAGGGGTGTGTCTGAAACACGTGCGCCAGGAGCAAGTGTGGAAAGCTTGCCTCATTAAAAGCAAGGGTATTCACTCTTTCACAACCCATACAAACCTGACAGACTTATTTCCAGAGTTGGTCAATTTTGAAAGGGTGTTTGTTTGTTTGTTTGTTTGTTTGTTTGTTTGCTAAACGCCCAGCCGACCACAAAGGGCCATATCAGGGCGGTGCTGCTTTGACATATAACGTGCGCCACACACAAGACAGAAGTCGCAGCACAGGCTTCATGTCTCACCCAGTCACATTATTCTGACACCGGACCAACCAGTCCTAACACTAACCCCATAATGCCAGACGCCAGGCGGAGCAGCCACTAGATTGCCAATTTTAAAGTCTTAGGTATGACCCGGCCGGGGTTCGAACCCACGACCTCCCGATCACGGGGCGGACAGTCACATCACCACTAGACCAACCGTGCCGGTTTTTGAAAGGGTGGTGAGTGTATAAAAGTATAAGTGTTCCTAAAGATCCAATATACACTGAAATTGTTAATGTGTTATACAACTGCAGCTGGTTCATGGAGCATGAGTGAAGTAAGGTTTATCAAGGGTTTCAGTAACTGACAGAAAAATCTTCATTCAGGTGCATGTGTGTCATTTCTGTCATACAGACATTTGCACTAATATTAAATAGTAAGCTGATATTCACATGTATGTCTATCTCACAGGTCTATACCTTCTAATGTGAACAGAAAAACAGAACTGAAAGAGAATTATCAAGATTAACATGAAAAAGAGTCAATCTGAGAGCGTACAACAACTAGGGAAATGTAAAAAATGATGGGGAGTTAACAACAGACCAACGGACTGTTTGACTGAGAGTCAGAAAGACATACAGACAGACAGGCAGACTGACAAATTATACAGTTATTTGGAACATATAAAACCCTCTAAACTCACTATATTAAATGCTAGTTTTTAAGGTAACACTTAAAGTCAAAATCTGTCTCTTCAATAAAACACCAAAGTTCAAACACCAAATCAGCTGCATTTTTGTTAGTTTATGATTTCAACAAATATTTACTTTCTCCTTTCCCCCTCAACCAGAAAATCCTCTAAGCCGTCATCCAATGATGTGTGACAAATCGGCATGCCCTTTAACCCTCTACAGGATTGATCATCACAAATGATTGTTAGATGACTTCTGAAATGAAAGGGTTAAGGAGAGAAAGATGGAAAAGCACAGGGTGATGAATTGTGTAAAACAATTTCATGATCATGCGCTCAAAATGACAAACCCAGTGGACAGTCTGAACGATAAATTAATTAACTACTGTAAGAAGGTAGTTATGTCTGCTTCTGTTTCATCTACAAAAATGTCTTTTGCTGGTGTAAATCAAAGCCCTTTCAGAAGGTACGGGTAGAACAGTGGTACCTGTGATGAAAGGACACCCTGGGGACCGGCTAAAAGTGTCCCTTCACTGCAGGTGGGCTGTATTGACAGGTATGTATCCTACAGGCTGTATCCTTTATTGGGGGTGTCCTCTCATTGGAGGGGCCACACATGGCAGGTACCACTGTGCATACAGCATTTCAGATATATTGTATTGCATCACCAGGTAATGTCCCTAATAGCTTGAGAGGCATAATACACCCTAAAGGTAAAGCTAAATCATTAGTCTGGTTATTTTAAAGCTACAACGGACCCTATATTTCAAACATCAGCAGTAAGCAGGCCAGAATCAAGTATTTAAAGCAATTTTACAGACAAGATTAGTACACCAATAAACAAAACAAAAACGAATCTTTTTGAAGCACACTTAACAATTATGAAGTAAAATGAAAGTTGAGGAACATATTTGCTCTCGAATCTAACGCAAGCTAGTTGACTGAGGAGGAAAATAGGATGTTAAGTGACACACATAGAACTGGGGAAAAGAAGCCAGTGATAAACCAGTGCCACCAAAGGAAAAACATTTCATAGCGTGAGGATGGGGGTAGTATTTTTTCCCTGCAAACCAATTCTGGTAACGTGATGCAGAAAAAAAAAGAAAAAAAAATTGTCGGGCTGAATAACAAAATTTGTTAGATGAGGTGAATAGTGTTTAAATACACAACAGGAGTATTTACAACCATTCACATGAGTATAAATACAATGACATGTTGGTTCTCTTCAATGATAAAGTACATGTACAATGTACAACCAATGGCAGGCTAGGCTGGCACAATGAGCGCTTCTGGGGTGATAATGCGAGACAACTCCTGAGATCTTGCCGCGAGGTGGCGCCAGTTACCAGCCGAAAGAAAGAAGGGGCATAACCTCACCAGAACCGACCATTGTCTGTTTACCGTATAAAATGCACGACTTACACATGAACTGTTACCAAACCGATATGCTATTTGCAAGTTTTTGTCCCTTTTTTATGTGATCTTGCCGCGAGGTGGCGCCAGTTACCAGCCGAAAGAAAGAGGGGGCATAACCTCACCAGAACTGCCCATTAGGGGAACACTACAAATTATGAAACAAATTTCCGAACCTCTGTGCTGACAGGCTATATGGGTGAACGGGTTTTAAGTACAGACTAGCCACCCCCCACCCCCCTTTTTGTTGTTGTTAAGATCCCTGGATTGAAGACTCCCTCCCTTTTCAGACACTGTTTTCTCAGATTTTCTTTTCATAACCTGCATAAATGTACCCCCATTTCAAGACTACCTTCTTTTAAAGACTTGATTTTCACAGATTGGTTGAGGTCATAAAAGGGGGGTTACGCTGTACTTATTGATTTGAAGTCTTTTATCTCGAGTCTTTTGAAAAAAAACCCCACTTTTCTGCATTTTCACCCCTCCTTTTTGGGGGCATAAATCTGTGGATTGCAAGTGCAAACTAAACTACTTTCTTACAGCACATGGGCTGCCACTTTCTATTCTGGGAATAAAATCACAAATAAAGCATGAGTTAGTCCAAAAAAGCTGTAAAATAAGATGTTAAGGATGCAGTTTAAAAAATTGTTTGATTCATTTATGTTGCACAACGCTTCCTTACTGCATAATACTATCTCATTCACAAGATTAGGAATGAGAAAACAACCTTTACATTTAAAATTTTGTTTTCTTTCTTGCAAACTTTTCTTGTAAAAACAGCACCCTCAACACTCCAATGAAGGGAGCTAATAGTCTTGAATTTTTTGTTAATGCCTTTTGATGCCGGTTTACCATTTACATTTTTTTTCTATTTCTTGCAAACTTTTCTTGTAAAAACAGCGCCCTCAACCCGTCAATGAAGGGAGCTAATGTCTTGAATTTTTTGTTAATGCCTTTTGATGCCGGTTTACCATTTACATTTTTTTTTCTTGCTTGCAAACTTTTCTCGTAAAAACAGCGTCCTCAACCCGCCAATGAATGGTCTCGATTTTTGTTCTTAATGCCTTTTGATGGGGTTTCAAAACGGTACTTCTTGCTAAAAGGCGATTCATCAAAAAGTCAATTCTCCATAACAATTGTTGTCCAATGCTTAACGTGGTTGTTTGAGTACTCTATTGGTTGTTTATCTTGTGCCAGAGGGACACACAGTGAAAGTTAACACAGCATCCAGATGAAGAAGGGTTAGATGTTGACATGATACACCCTAGTGGTTAAAAAAACCAAACACACGATAATATGTGTACGTCTGCATGTACGTTTTGATCCACACGCTTACATAACAGCCAACTACAAATAACACTCATACCACGAGAACATTAGACACTGATGCAAAATGAATTAGCCACAAATGATTCATACATAAATAGCAGTTTACTGAGAAAACATTCATAAGCTGCCTGGGAAAAAGATGGGTGCACATGGGGCGGATTGGTAATAAGTAATTCAGCACAATCAGCAAAGAGCTACAAAATGATATGGGTGTTCTGCACAATCTGATTTGCATAATTGTACAACGGACCAGGAAGAAGTTTCTTATTTCAAATATTTGCAGACCTACAACCTTTTTGAGCTTTGTAACTGCTTCATCACCTGAGCACGAATATAAGATGGCAGCCGGAAATCAGTTTGTGAATGCATTTGCACTAAAGTTCTGAAATGCTTAAGCAGCCTGTTATTAAGGTTTTGCAGCAGGCAAGCGACACTGTTATTTTGTCAAAACACGAACAACAGCTCAGTGCATTGGAAACAGAAACACATTAGAAATACTCAGCATGGTCAATTTTGTGCAGATATTATCAGATTCCAACACAAGCTCAGAAACTGGTGTCATTCAAAATCAATCAAGGCTGTTAAAATGGCATGAACCATAATGATTCTACCTATCCCTGGGCCGTTCTAGAATCGTACAAACTCAGACACTGTGCAGAAGACAGCTCTACAACAATCAAAATGATGCAAGATTTGCCCGCGGCAAACACAGGGCAAGGGTTCATTCCATGCAGTTTGACACCAAGCCATGGCTACATCCCTGTCAACCTGCCAAAGATACACAGTTCGCGGTAACCTACCAACGTCCACGTGGAAGTCTGCGGAAACAACGATTACATTGTGTAGAAATCAATCACACCTGAACGAGTACTTTATATTATTTATTATCATTGCTATGCAAACTTTCATCGTAAAAAAGGTTTAATTATTGAAAAAAAGTGTCATTATGGACACATGTTTATTTGAAGGTTCTCAGCCGAGAGAAAGAAACCAACAAGCACAATGAGACTGGAAATGTGTGCCATTTACAAGTATACTGCTGGTCATGCAGTAAAAGTGTTAAACACGAAGTATTTCACTCTCATTCTCATTCTCCACCACTTGAATATATCATGCAACTTTTCTTAATGACAGGCTATCACATTGTTTTGTCTATGACTGCCAGGATTTCTAATCTAAGAAAAAAGGATGAAAACATTTCAGACCTGAAGCTGAACTTGAATTTAACAGTTTTAAAAATTGCTGAAAATTCAAACCCTGAACCTATCTTGTACCCTCCCTTATTTTTACAACTGGTTTACTCAAGCTAAATAATCCCATAAGCGTGAATTTTACAACTGGTTTACTCAAGCTAAATAATCCCATAAGCGTGAAAAAAGAATAAACAGAGAAAAGAAAAGACAAAAAGGAGAGAGAAAAAAATCCTGAAAATCTCATTTCGATCATTTAAATACTTAGAAATAGCATATGTACTTTAGCAAATTTTGTACATCTTTACACAAAATAAAATAAAATAAATAACAAGTCGCGTAAGGCGAAATTACTACATTTAGTCAAGCTGTGGAACGCACAGAATGAAACTGAACGCTCTGCATTTTTTCACAATGACCGTAGTCCGCCGCAAAACGCAGTGAAACTGATGAGCCTGTTTAGCGCGGTAGTGGTTTCGCTGTGCTGCATAGCACGCTTTTCTGTACCTCTCTTCGTTTTAACTTTCTGAGCGTGTTTTTAATCAAAACATATCATATCTATATGCTTTTGGAATCAGGATTTGACAAGGAATAAGATAGAATTGTTTTTAAATCGATTTTGGAAATTTGATTTTAATCATAATTTTTATATTTTTAATTTTCAGAGCTTGTTTTTAATCCGAATATAACATATTTATATGTTTTTGGAATCAGAAAATCATGAAGAATAAGATGAACGTAGTTTTGGATCGTTTTATAAAAAAACCCATTTAATTACAATTTTCAGATTTTTAATGACCAAAGTCATTAATTAATTTTTAAGCCACCAAGCTGAAATGCAATACCGAAGTTTGGCCTTCTTCGAAGATTGCTTTGCCAAAATTTCAATCAATTTGATTGAAAAATGAGGGTGTGACAGTGCCGCCTAAACTTTTACAAAAAGCCGGATATGACGTCATCAAAGACATTTATCCAAAAAATGAAAAAAACGTCTGAGGATATCATACCCAGGAACTCTCATGTAAAATTTCATAAAGATTGGTCCAGTAGTTTACTCTGAATCGCTCTACACACACACACGCACAGACAGACAGACAGACAAACAGACAGACAGACAGACACACACACACACACACACACATACACCACGACCCTCGTCTCGATTCCCCCTCTATGTTAAAACATTTAGTCAAAACTTGACTACATGTAAAAAACAGACATCACTACTTGGCTCAGACAAACTCTTGCAAATTAGCAAAAAAAACCTGTTGACAACAACTGAACTCAGGTGACATAAAACAAACTGCGAATACAACTGAAGGGAGCAGGCGCATTCCGCATTCACCACAAAAGCTACGGCCAAGCAAATTCTGCAGTAAATGCACATACATATTATATGTGTGTATATATAGTATACTCTGGTATATGCTTTTACAGTATTTCAACTGGCGACTAGCTGCTACATACAGGAGATATGCATAATAAATTAAATACTCCAAGAAATATATTTAATGATACATTTTCTTTATTTGTAGCAGTGAAATCTGACCTTGCCTACATTTTCTGAATTACAATGATGGCCAGTTTCTTGTTTCTTTTAGAATTGGAACACTTCTTCTATGTTTGTACTATTCAAGAGTATTATATATCCAACATTCAAAATGTCCCGAATAAACCCATCAACACCAAATTTTCCCTTTGAAAAAATACAAGAAAACTGAAAAAATGAGACAGAAATAGTAAAAAGGAGAGATGCAAAAGTTTCTTGTTACCTCACTAGGTAACTATTTCAATTGTTTCATCTTCCTCTTACAAGTGTTACATCATCTTTTACTGCTACTACCATTACCATTAAAAATCCCAGCATGTACAAACAAAATACAAGGTGAAGTTCGAGGAAGGGGAGGGGGGGGGGGGGGGGGGGGTAAATTCTTTTATAACAGCAGAATATTAAGCGAGACAAATCTAACAGGAGTCTGACCTCAGACTCTTCGTTGAGTTCGTTGTCCAGGAAATCGAATCCCTTGAAAGTCACCATCAACTCATTTCCGCTGCTGTCGTTCATCAGAGTGTCGTCTGCAATCAGTCATGTATCATGAGAAAATACTCAAATTCCAAATACGAAGAGACAAGTCACTCGCTAGTATTAGTCACGTGGGAAAGTGTGGCTCGCTGTTCTGAAGAGAAACAACTCTTTCACAACCCATACTAACCCAACAGAGTTATTTCCCAACATTATAAAATGTTTGGTGGCTTGTTGACAGACCAGCTTTTTTGTTGGTCCAAGGGGACCATAATCGTCTTTTGTTTCATCTTTATCGACCAAGGCCGAAGGCCGCGGTTGATAAATATGAGACAAAAAGCGATGTGCTCCCCGAGGACCAACAACAAAATGCTGGTCTGACAACAAGCCACCAAACATCGTTTTTGTCATCATTTTGGTTGTGCAACGAAATGCACAATAACCCACAGGGAGACGAATTTTTAGAATCCAACTCCGGGCCACAAAGCATCGTCACAGCAGCACGAGATAACACGTCAAACTTGAATGTGACGTCAAACGTAGCTTGTTGACGCTTTTCTTCCAGTCTGAAAATGTACAGAACTGCGATCATACCTGTGAGTTCAGTGAGTGTTAAGCATATTTCTTTTCTTTTAAGTGTTTATGACTTTTCGTTGTGGATTTTGCGATTACAGAGATAAGTTGCAAATTGACCATGAGTCGCTGCGGTAATTATCAACATTGATTGGGTCTTTGAGAGTGAATGCTTACATTTACAATCATTGTCCTCAGAAACACAAATCCAAAGCCGTGATGGTTCCACACATCAAACAATCAGCCTGATTGGCTTTTACTTTGACAATCCACGTTTCACCTGAAAGCTCAAACCCATTCACCACCTCGATTTATTGCATGGGGAACATAAGATTTATTTCCCAGGTGTTTGTGAATGAAAACTCGTGAAAATGATGACAATCCAAAATTTTAATAATAAATTTTCATTTAATTAATATACTTACCCAACTCACATATAGCAATTAACTCTAGTTCAGTGCTGGTTACGCTGTACGCGTTCCCCTTGGTAACAAGGGAGACCACCCTAAAAAAGAGTGATCCATCCCATAATATCAGACCGATGTCCGGTCCAACATCCGTATGCGTGCGCATACGCCGCCATTTGTATCATTCGAACGAAGCCCAACTCACTACTTTTTTAGAACCCAATACCACCACAGCGGGGAGGCGGGAGGGTTTAAACGATGTGAGTTGGGTAAGTATATTAATTAAATGAAAATTTATTATTAAAATTTTGGATTAAATTACATATTATTACCCAACTCACATATAGCAGATTGCTACTATAGGTGGTGGGTACTTACCAAAACTAGGCACGCAGGACCTGTCCCGCCGCTACCATGGCAGGCAGCGCGGAGCTTCCATCCTGTCTGACAGAAGCGACGTCTCTGAGGTAAAAGTTGACGAAAACGTCCTCAGAGCGCCAATACGCAGCTTCCAGTACCTCGGCTAGCTTGCCGGACCGAAGAACTGCCAATGAGGATGCCCAGGCTCTCGCCTCATGGGTTCTAGCCGCGGTGAGAGGCAACACTGCCCTAGCATCACCCGACTGCACTAGCCACCAGGCATATGCTCGTTTGATCAGAGTGGAGATCCATTTGGCCAGAGTCACCTTCGCTATATCCTTACACCTAGCCGTGTTTAAAGATATGAAAAGAAGCTTTTGACTTTCTGACCTAACAGGCCGAGTTCGAGACAGGTAACATCGGAGAGCTCTCACAGGACAATTTGCAATATCGGGATCTCCAGGAGCCAAAATCTTGCTCAAGGGTGGAATGCGCAAGATTGGAGAAAGCTGGCCAGGTTTCTGGTTTTTCGCGAGAAAGCCGGGAACAAATTTGAGAGAAATGGAACCATCCTTCTCGAACGCAATGTCCTTGTCTAAACCCGACAAAGAATGCACCTCACTACCTCTCCTAGAAGTAGAGAGAAGCGTTAAAAACACAGTCTTACGCGTCAAATCGGCCAAAGTGGCTGACAGAAGAGGCTCGAACTCATCCGAGGCTAAGAAACGTAAGACCAGGAACAAATCCCATGCAGGGAGAAGCGATTTTGAACGAGCTGCTAAAAGGGCAGCCCCCTTAATAACACTAGCGATAACCCCTCCGAGCGAAATTTTGTGGCCTAATTGCGCGAGGGTCGAAGAGATCGCCGACCTCCGGACCCTAATAGAAGAGGGAGAAGCCCCCTGATCAGCCAACCAAGACAGATGGTTGGCTACATGAATAGACCTAGGAGAAAGAGGTTTAACCCCGTTAAGCGCGCACCACCTAGACCAAGAGGCCCAGTGCGATGAGTAAACCGAAGAAGTCGATTTTCTATGCGCATGTCCAACGAATCTCAGAGTAGGGGAAGAGGCCCCTGCCCTACGCAAAGCGCTTCGGACAGAATCCACGCGTGAAGGGCCAGGATCTGTGGGTTCTCGTGCTGAACGCCTGACCGAGGCTGCACGAGATCTCCTCTTTTCAGGGCGAGAGGGATTGGGGGCCGAACTGCTAGACGCAGTAGGTCGGGAAACCAGTGCTGGCTTGGCCACAGAGGAGCGACCAGAACCAGCGCTGGTTTCTCCAAGTCCACTTTCCTGAGGACTTTGCCTAAGAGGCAGAACGGAGGGAAGGCATACGCCGGAAGATCTGACCAATCCACTTCCAGAGCATTCACCTTCCAGGCCAGAGGATCCGGGAAGGGGGACACAAAGAGAGGCAGTCTCGCCGAAAACCTCGTCGCAAAGAGATCTATCTTGGGCTTGTCGATCTGCGACCAAAGCCGCTGCAAAGACTGGTGTGTGAGAGTCCACTCTGAATGAACAATCCTGTCCCCTCTGCTCAAAGTGTCTGCAAGGACGTTCAGACTGCCCTTCAAGTACACTGCTGACAACAGAATGTGCTGGGCGTGACACCACTTGAGAATGCGACATGCAATGTCGGAAAGACTGTGAGACCGAGTCCCCCCTTGCTTGTTCACATACGACGCCACAGACATGTTGTCGGTGTGAAGACGTACATGACTGCCCTCCAGGAAAGGCTTGAACGCTAGAAGCGCCAGGGAAACGGCCTCCAACTCCAGTACATTGATATGTAGGGAGGCCTGAGAGCAATCCCAAACTCCCGAAACCATGTGCTCGTCCAGATGAGCACCCCACCCCGTCAGAGATGCGTCCGTAAACAACTCTCTCTCCGGCGGTGGACGAACAATGGGAACACCCCGGAACAAATCCGGAAGAAGCCAAACACCTGTGGTCTGCTGAAACCAAGTTCCCAGTGCGATCAGGGCACTCCAGTCCTGGGATGTCTGATCCCACCTTGACTGCAGGGAGGCCTGAAAGGGCCTCTTGTGAACCCTGCCCAACGGAATGAGGGAAGCCATGGATTCCATCTGACCCAGAACCGAAGTCAGAACCCTTGCACTGGCGTGATTCTCTCCGTAGAGAGACCGAATCAGACCCTGAAGCTTGTCGATCCGCCTTTGAGACGGACGGACAGACCACCGAAGCGTGTCGAATTCCATGCCCAGGTAAGTAAACGTCTGGGATGGTTCCAACTCGGATTTTGTCAGGTTGACAGAGAAACCCAGCTGTGCCGCCCGGCTCAGCACCCTGTGCGTATGAGCCTCGCAAAGCCCCCTGTTCTGGTGAAGGATTAACCAATCGTCCAGGTATGCTCTGAGACGGATGCCTTCCTGTCTCACAAGAGCGCAAAGCTGCCTGACCACAATCGTGAAAATCCACGGAGCTAAAGACAGGCCGAACGGCAGAGCCCTGAACTGGTAAGCTTTGCCGCCCCAAGGGAAGCGAAGCCACTTCCTGTCCGCGACATGTATGAGGACGTGAAAGTAAGCGTCTGTAAGATCGATCGACGTTGCCCAATCTCCCGGCCGTAAGGCCTCCCGAACCGAAGTTGGAGTTTCCATGGTAAACTTGATTACTCTCAGAAACTTGTTCAAAGGAGAAAGATCTAACACCGGCCTCCACGCCCCCGAGGCTTTCGGCACTACAAAAAGTCTGCCGTAAAACCCCGGGGACCGCGCGTCCAAGACCTCCTCTATAGCTCCCTTGAGCAGCAGAGCCGAGACCTCTTCCTGGACCGCGTTCCGTGCCACCAAATCCTTTGGCGCCCTGCAGGGCGGGATTATCCTGACCAGGGGAGCCTTCTGCCCTGACCAGAGAAGCCGGAACCCCGAACACACTATCCCCGTGACCCACTTGCTGGCCACCAGTTGCAGCCAGGAAGAAAGGGCCCTGGACGGGCCGCCCGCTACAACTAGTGCGGGGGCCACCGGGATGTGTTGTTCGGGGAAGTTTCATTGGGGGTGAGGCTTACGCCCCGACCCCCTGGAACCCCCGAAAGACTGACCCCTCTTAGGGTAAGGAGCTCCACGCCCCCTACCCCTGGAGGAGAATGACTGCTTCTGGGCCTTCCCACCACCTGACGAAGACGTCTGAGGCTTAGCAGAAGAAAACGCCTGAGTCTGAGACTTGCCCTGAGGCTTCTGGAAGCCCTGTGAAGCCAAACGCGCGATCGCTACATCCCGCGCGTCCTGCGTCTCTTTCTGGAGTGCATCGAAAGACGCCTGCCCTAAGAGAGACCCCTCAGCAAAAGGGGAGACCTTCAGCCTCTCCACAGTAGCGGTGTCCCGAAATCTGGACCCCGTCAAGAAGGCTGATCTCCTTGAAAGCACCGCGTGAGTATACAGCCGGGCAGACAAAGTAACCTGTTCTCTAGTCACCTTGCCCAGAGTAGCCAGCAGTGTTGAAACATCTGTCGGCGACGCATCAAACCGAAATTCAAAAGGATCAAGAGATGTGGCAATCGATCTGGATAAAGACCTTTGCAGAGACTCCGACACGGACGTGAGCTCCAGCAAAGACCTTCCAACTTCCTCCACAGCTGTGAGAGAACCGTCAGTACATGGGACAACTCTATCCCTATTGTACCCGTCCTCTCTCAAAGCAGCAAGTTCCGGCGTCACCGGAAGTGCCCCTGACGGCAGAGCAAAAGAGTCAATCAGATTCACAGGATAAGGGGTGAGCTTGAACTTCGGAACACCGGAAGCAGCCCGAGCCCCAGGCTGAGCCAGCCAAGAGACAACGTCTTCCGGGGCCTCGCCGTGCTGAACCAACAACGGCACCGCCGGTTTGCGTTTACCACACAAGACGTTAGCCATTTCATAGGCAATAGTTGACGATTCCCGGAAGCGGTAGCGAGGCCGTTGCTCCTGAGCACTCCGGAAATCGTCAAAAGCAGAACGAGGTGGGTGAAGCTGAGCCTTGTCCTTCACCACCCCTTCCGGAAAGTATCTGAACGCCGTTTCCGCCGCCAGCGCCACTGCGGCTGACAGCTTCACGGGCAAATTCAGTTGGGAATCCTCTACCACTGAGGCATCCCCGTCTTCCGCCCTACACTCCGACTCGAGATCAAGCTCGGAGCCAGGAGGCAGAACATCAGACAGTTTATCGTCGGCAGAACCGACCACTTCCTGCCCCCCGGGCGGAAGAGGACTAAAACGGTCCCCGATATTCTCATAAAGAGACGTACGGAGGCGTTCGTCCTTTCGCTGCTCGTGGGAACTCTCACGACTACCAACGCCAGAGAGAGCCCCCTGAGCTCGCACACCGGCAAGCGGTGTAGACATACCTTGAACTGGTGTCCCACAAAGGAGAGACACCAACTTGGTACTCCCATCCTGCGAAGCATGGACATCCGCCCGAGTCACAGTCGCCGAAGGCAAAGCGGAAGTCGAAGCCGGAACTGCAGGAGACTGCCGTACCTGTGCTAAGGAGAGAACATCAGAAACACCCGACGGAAGCGCACGTAATTCCTCCCTAGTGGAAGATAATTCCGACGCAAGTGTCGAAACTTGAGCGCTCAACGTCAACAATAAAGACGCAACTTCAGCTGGCGCTAACCCAGGGCAGCCATCTGAAGTTGAAGCAGGAGCAGAAGCAGAAGAAGAAGTTCTTTTGCGCGAACCGCCACTCTTGCCAGAACGTAAACAAGCCTGACCGGAAGTTAAACTGACGTCTGCTAACACGGGAGATTTAACAGAGGTTGAATCAGAAGAAACAGACGCGGATTTTCCTGCGCCCTTCTCTCTCCTCGAGCTACGTTTAGGAGGCGAATCGTCAGGCACCTGCCTCGAACTCGGCTTCCTATTCACGCTATCAACAAGCGCAGCCTCCGCCATAGCGAAAGAACTCACGAAAAAATTTCAAAGAAAAACAATTTCAGAAAAATTTCACAAGTACAAAACGAGCGACGAAAACGTCGCTAAAGTTATAACAAAACGGAAAGATCTCACCACACAAGTAGGTAAAGGTGAACAGCTAGGCGACGACCAAGGGGAGATGCCAAAGCCAAAGACTATGACAAAATGCTGAATACAGCAGGAGCGTACATCAGGAGCGTCCTTCCCAGTTGAACCGCTGAGAGAGAATGATACAAATGGCGGCGTATGCGCACGCATACGGATGTTGGACCGGACATCGGTCTGATATTATGGGATGGATCACTCTTTTTTAGGGTGGTCTCCCTTGTTACCAAGGGGAACGCGTACAGCGTAACCAGCACTGAACTAGAGTTAATTGCTATATGTGAGTTGGGTAATAATATGTAATTTAATGTCTATTATCAAGAGGATATACATTGTCTCACCTTGTAAAAACAGTTTTAAACAATTATTTGTGTTATTTGAATTTTTTAATGAATTTTGTGTGTAATGCATGCGAAGTATCTTTGTGGTTGTGTATTAAGCACTGCAACATCTTAAAAAAATTTCAATGCCAATCAGTGAAAATTAAATATAATTTTTATTAAGAATAAATAATATTGTAAACTAGCTATATTTTCATTGAAGCTTAACAAAGCTAACAATGCACACAGACAGAGAGAGAAACACACACACACACACACACACACACACACACACACACACACACACACACACACATTTGGACCTGTGCATAAACAAACAACTGCCATTATTCTTGTGCAAGTATGCATACAAAGAGAAAGCGATAGACAGGGGCGGGGACAATAACTCGGTTGGTAGCTCGCTGGCTTTATAACCTGTTTGTCTCTATTGCCATGGGTTCGAATCCCAGGTTCTGCAAAAGATGTTTCTTGGAGTGTTGGTGCACTCTCTTCTGTGTCTGAACACCCCCAAGTGCATACATGCACATGATAAAGATCCCAAGCTCACAGCAAAAGTCTCAGGGCTTGGAAAACACAATGACACACTTAATTGCCTCATCTCTCGACTCTCATCATCATGATCGTAACTGAGATCGTTACATTGACGAGACAAGCCTAATACTGGCGTGTCGAAGAAGACAGCCGCAGTGGGCTTGTTTGGGTCAATATATCACACCCCATCCTCAGTCTAACACCAATGTTTGTCCTTATATATTCCAACCGGTCTGAGAGGATGTTTAAAACTCAAAATTGTCAGTCAGACAGACGGACAGACACGTACATAGACATACAAATAGAGATCCAACCCCAAAAGCCCAAACTCACTGGAAGACGCGTCAGGCAAGGAAGCCTCTTCACCGCTGGACCCCACGCTCTGCTGATGATCCAGAGTGTCGCTTGATTGGCTGAAGATTACCTGTAACACAGGGTAACCATAGCAACGTTAGAATCAACTTTCCAGCTTATGCCTCTGTGACAATCGTAGTGCAAAACATGTCAAGAACGAAAAACAATCTTCCTTGGGCTGTATAACAGAACAAGTGTGAGCGAGTGTGTGATTCGCTGTTTTATTGACTGAATCTTGGAAATTCAAGGCTGTACTGACCACTGATCGATGGGACTAAAACCCAGGGTGATATGCGGGGAAGTGATGAGAAAGTACCATCTTATGTTACTGATAATAATGACTCTCCCTCTATTTTTGTTCTTTTCCAAACCTTGTCAAAAGAAAGAAACAATCCATTAGTAATTTTTCCAATCACAGTAGATAAAAGCAGACTGAACAACACTTGCAAATAGGCTTGCATGGCTATTTAACAGGACCCATAAGGCTTAAAATTAAAACACATGTATGGTGATGTGACCAGACTTGCATGTTTATCCCCCCCCCCCCCCCCCCCCCCCAAAAAAAAAAAAAAAAAGCCCACTGTTTCTAAGATAATAAGTGCCACGCCCAAACGAAAGCAGTAACTGTCAAACACATGAAGACAAAAGTGTTTCAAATCCAAAGATGTTAATTCTTGTGACAATGATCACACCATTATTATCAACGGTTAGCTCTTACCACGTTTAAGACAGAGAATTCTCTCACCAAAATTAAACTAATACAACAAGTAACACGTACAATAGAAATTAAAAAAAGGTATGCATCAAAGAATGAGGTGGGACGGTTGCTGTAAATCAAAATAAGTTACAGGTTATAAGCCCTCTGCATTCGTTCAAACTCTAAAATGGTGTGTAAGCTGTCTACACGAGAACAGCATTATAAGATCAAACTCTCTGAAATCAAAGAAGCCTGCAAAGCAAACAAAAAGATGAAAGCAAAAGTCCTAGCTGTTTTTCCTTCACCAAAAAACACAAGAATGTACATTTCATATCCAGGAGTCATAATAAAAGGCTCAAAGTTAAATATCTTTTGATTTTATACAATACGTAACTCTTTAGCAACCCGCTCCCATCCTCTTTTGCCTTCAATCTCTGTAAAGTAAACTTTTTTAAAAATCAAATTAATCTTTAAAAAAAACAAACAGAAAACTATTATAATATAGTAGCCTAGCATGTAGGTTCTTTCTTTATTTGGTGTTTAACGTCGTTTTCAACCACGAAGGTTATATCGCGACAGGGAAAGGGGGGAGATGGGATAGAGCCACTTGTCAATTGTTTCTTGTTCACAAAAGCACTAATCAAAAATTTGCTCCAGGGGCTTGCAACGTAGTACTATATATTACCTTACTGGGAGAATGCAAGTTTCCAGTACAAAGGACTTAACATTTCTTACATACTGCTTGACTAAAAATCTTTACAAACATTGACTATATTCTATACAAGAAACACTTAACAAGGGTAAAAGGAGAAACAGAATCCGTTAGTCGCCTCTTACGACATGCTGGGGAGCATCGGGTAAATTCTTCCCCCTAACCTGCGGGGGGTAAATTCTTAATTCCCCCTAACCCGCGGGGGGTAAATTCTTCCCCCTAACCCGCGGGGGGTAAATTCTTCCCCCTAACCCGCGGGGGGTAAATTCTTCCCCCTAACCCGCGGGGGGTAAATTCTTCCCCCTAACCCGCGGGGGGTAAATTTCTTCCCCCTAACCCGCGGGGAGGTAAATTCTTCCCCCTAACCCGCGGGGGGTTAGTATGTAGGTGTAAAAATAGTAAAGAAATGAAATAAATAACAAAAGAAAGACATTAATTCCCTCATAAGCAAAAATTCTAGCACAAAATAAAGCCCACCTGCGGAAATAGCTCTGTCAGGTTTGTATGGGTTGTAAAAGAGTGCTTTACTCTTGCCTAGAGTGAGGCAAACTTAATTTCCCCACATACTCATTATCCACATGTTTTAGACACCCCTCACTATATATAGTGACTGGCCTTTAATGTCATGTGGAAAAGTTTGCCTCACTAAAAGCAAGAGTATAATTCACTCTTTCACAACCCATACAAACCAGAGTTATTTCCGAACATTATTTATTAACCCAAACCCTCGGTCCACAGGACATAAACTCGCCCCTTCTTCTGCAACTTCCACTGCTCTCAAGGAAAGCAGCTTTTTGTCAAAGAATAGTCATCTCCACTCCCATTTACCAAAGAAAATAGACAGTGAAATAGACAGAACGATGGACAAATTTACTTACTAGAAGACAGATAGCAGCACAACATCAACAAACATCATGCATGAAAAATACAGACAGTACACCGCTTCAAGCAATCCGTGTAAAATAGGAAAAGGTTTTCCCCGCAATGCAATGTATATCTCTCCCAAAGTTACATAACGCATTTGATTTACCAAAGACAAGACAGCCACAGAAGCATAATAGCTAAGTTTACTCTGCACAATCGAACAACCTGCTATCTACAACAATCTGTAACCTGTAGTTAGTAAAAGTGAATGTTGGTTAGATCAAACGATGTGCAACCCAGCTGTATTAAAAAGTGAAAAACAAGAAGAGAAAAAGAACACTTGACTCCAAAAGAGAATATATGCAGATGTTCTTCTGCTTTTTACATTTAGTCAAGTTTTGACTAAATGTTTTAACATAGAGGGGGAATCGAGATGAGGGTCGTGGTGTTGGTGTGTGTGTGTGTGTGTGTGTGTGTGTGTGTGTGTGTGTGCACACAGTGTGTGTGTGTGTGTGTGTGTGTGTGTGTGTGTGTGCGTGTGTGTGTGTGTGTAGAGCGGATTCAGACTAAACTACTGGACCGATCTTTATGAAATTTGACATGAGAGTTCCTGGGAATGATATCCCCGGACGTTTTTTTCATTTTTTCGATATCCATATACGTCATATCCAGCTTTTTGTAAAAGTTGAGGCGGCACTGTCACACCCTCATTTTTCAATCAAATTGATTGAAATTTTGGCAAAGCAATCTTCGACGAAGGCCGGACTTTGGCATTGCATTTCAGCTTGGTGGCTTAAAAACTAATGAATGAGTTTGGTCATTAAAAATCGAAAACTTGTAATTAAAATTATTTATTTATTAAACGATACAAAAACAATTTTATCTTATTCTTTGTCATTTTCTGATTCCAAAAACATATACATATGTTATATTTGGATTACAAACAAGCTCTGAAAATTAAAAATATGAAAATTATGATTAAAATTAATTTTCCGAAATCGATTTAAAAACAATTTCACCTTATTCCTTGTCAGTCCCTGATTCCAAAAACATATAGATATGATATGTTTGGATTAAAAACAAACTCAGTAAGCTAAAAAGAATAGACATACAGAAAAGCGTGTTATCCTGCTCAGCGCGACCGTTACCGCACTATTCTGCATGGCTTGTCGATTTCACTGCCTTTGCCACGAGCGGTGGACTGACGAAACTACGAGTATGTGGTCTTGGTGAAAAAAGCAGTGCGTTCAGTTTCATTCTGTGAGTTCGACAGCTTGGCTAAATGTTGTTATTTTGCCTTACGCGACTTGTTTGTTTGTTGAGTGGGGGGTGGGTTGATGGGTTTTGCAAGGGATAGAACAATACACAGATTACTGCATGGAACAAATGTTGGCCTTAACTTATTCATTATTGAATTATTAAGAAGCATGCAGTGGTTTACACTATTCCATTCCTTAAGGCTATATTTATATGCATAAGCAAACTTTGCTGTCACTCAGGATCATAATTATGAATACCACAAGCTTATAATATATATATATATGGAACTACATTTTTTCTTCATTGCAAACTGGCTTTTGACAACCTTATCTTATTTGTTTAACACACAGCAACGAAAAAAGAAAAAAATGCAACACATGTTAAAAGAAGCCCAAGTGTAGTGAATACATGTGATGCTGAAATCAAACATATCTTGTAATTAAAATCATCGTTATCATCATCACACAAACAAGAAGAGCAACAGAACAAAAAACAAAGAAAAAGACAGTGTGAATAACATGTTCAACCAAAGTAGAACGCAGTAGGAAGACTATTTGCAGCCAAGGGGTTGGGTGGATTTGTCCAATGTGCCAGCGAGGCCACAAAGTTTGCTGGCTTACCTTGTGAATGGTGGTGTCCTAGCAGAGGCAATCAAAGCGCTAAGTTAGAGACGGTGATAGACACACACACCACACACAGACACTCGCTAACACAGACTACAGTCATACGCTGCACATGCATGCACATCAAACATCAAGTAGATGTTAGTCTATGTCTTTTCAATATATCACAGAATCTGACATCTGTGGGTGGCAATTTCCAGATTCAACCCTGTGCAAGCTTCGCCGTCAAACTGAATGAATCTCAAAATGTTGGCTCTTCTTTCAGTTTGTGACGTCACTTCCACAGGGCTATATCTGGTGTGTACCTTGTGGGTTATGTATGCCCAGTATGTTTAGTATCAAAATGCACAATGAACTGGTTCTCATATGTAGTTATCATCAAATTCTCAGCAGTGTTATTTTGGATAAAATGCAAAATATCCCTTCCTCATTACTGAAGGCTATGAGATAGCAGGGGAACTACTTGCAAATACTTCCCAGTGCATACTTTTTCTGATCCATGCACACCCCCCCCCCCCCCACCCCCCCCCCCCCCCTTTACCTACCTTTTTTTTTAACCACTTGCATAGCTGTCATGTAAATCATTCATTATAGAAGTTGAAATGCAGAAAATATTTTTGACAAAGCTGAACTGCTGTGAAAGTCTTCCACTCCCATTAATGACACGCCAGATTTAACACTTCCCCTTTTTAAGACCCTTGCCTTTACAGATTTTCTCTTCACAATGTCTGAAAATGTAATTTGACTTTAAGACTTCCCGACTTTCTCCTTTGAAAGACCTGAATTTGGGCGGGGATGTAGCTCAGTCAGGGTGGGGATGTAGCTCAGTCGGTAGCGCGCTGGATTTGTATCCAGTTGGCCGTTGTCAGCGTTGAGTTCGTCCCCACGATTTATTTCTCAGAGTCAACTTTGTGTGCAGACTCTCCTCGGTGTCCGAACACCCCCGTGTGTACACGCAAGCACAAGACCAAGTGCGCACGAAAAAGATCCTGTAATCCATGTCAGAGTTCGGTGGGTTATAGAAACACGAAAATACCCAGCATGCTTCCTCCGAAAGCGGCGTATGGCTGCCTAAATGGCAGGGTAAAAACGGTCATACACGTAAAAGCCGTGGGAGTTTCAGCCCATGAACGAACAAACAAACAAACAAACAAAGAAACAACCTGAATTTCTCAGTTTCTTGAGGGGGTCTTAAAAGGGGAAAGGGGGGGGGGGGGGGGGGGCATAACTTTAATGGCAACATTCTACTCTTGTCACAGTGAGTCACAGACATTGTGATCATGCTGTCTGCACACTCTGGAGAAATTCATTTCTACAAAACACTCATGCCCTGCACAAACATTTCTGGGAGAAGGCTCCGCGGAGATGGCAGTAGTGAGTAGTGGGAGGGGAAGGAGGGGGGGAGGGGGAGGGAAGGGGGAGGGTGTACTGAAGGCAAACCTTAAGTGATCCCTACCTCTAACTTCATTCCTATTTCAATAAAATAAAAAATAAAAGATAAAAACTCATGCATGCTTTCATTGCTTTTTTCTCACAAATAATCATCACTACCTAAACACACACCTTCTCCAAAGGCCACAGCTATTTATAGTATAACCTGTGAAGAATGTCTACACACAGACACGCACACATAGATCCACATGAAGATCACTGCCAACCACAATACACACAGAGTGGTGAAAGAGGGAAGTGTTATGCATATCGCAACAGACAGAAAGAATGTGATCACATACCGAAGGACTCTTGGGCAGCCCCACTCTCTGACCGAAACAGGTGAGAAGGTTGACCAGTCGTTCTCGTGTGCGAGCCTGAAATTCAAAGACGTAACTCAATTTCTCTGGTATCTGTAAACATTTTTAAAGATAAGACGCCTCCCCTTTGTTATTGGTCTATTTGATAACTGCAATTTTGGGACTAAATGGCGCACCAACATTTTAATTTATTTTTTATTTTTACAAAATACACAAGGCTCTGCCAAGTAAAAGGCACATTCCATCTCTTTCATTTCTAACAGCAAAATCAATCATTTTTGTCCTGGGCAGCAGTGAATCATTTTTATGTCTGGAAGCAAAATCAATAGTTTTTATCTCTGACAACAAAATCCATCATTTTTATCTGTGGCAGCAAAGTCCATCATATCTATCTCTGGAAGCAAAGTCCATTGTTTATATCTCTGACAGCAAAGTCCATCACTTCTATCTCTGGCAGCTAAGCCAACCATTTCTATCTCTGGCAGCAAAGTCCATCATTTCTATCTCTAGCAGCAAAGTCCATCATATCTATCTCTGACAGCAAAGTCCATCACTTCTATCTCTGGCAGCAAAGTCCATCAATTCTATCGCTGATAGCAAAGTCCATCACTTCTATCGCTGACAGCAAAGTCCATCATTTTTATCGCTGACAGCAAAGTCAATAATTTCTATCTCTGGCAGCAAAGTCCATCATTTCTATCTCTGGCAGCAAAATCCATCATATCTATCTCTGACAGCAAAGTCCATCACTTCTATCTCTGGCAGCAAAGTCCATCAATTCTATCGCTGATAGCAAAGTCCATCATTTTTATCGCTGACAGCAAAGTCCATCAATTCTATCGCTGACAGCAAAGTCAATCATTTCTATCGCTGATAGCAAAGTCCATCATTTTTATCGCTGACAGCAAAGTCCATCACTTCTATCGCTGATAGCAAAGTCCATCATTTTTATCGCTGACAGCAAAGTCCATCACTTCTATCGCTGACAGCAAAGTCAATCATTTCTATCGCTGACAGCAAAGTCAATAATTTGTATCTCTGGCAGCTAAGCCAATCATTTATATCTCTGGCAGCTAAGCCAATCATTTATATCCTGGCAGCAAAGGTCCATCCTTTGTATCTCTGACAGCAAAGTCCATCACTTCTATCTCTGGCAGCAAAGTCCATCCCTTCTATCTCTGACAACAAAGTCCATCACTTCTATCGCTGACAACAAAGTCCATCACTTCTATCTCTGGCAGCAAAGTCCATCACTTCTATCTCTGGCAGCAAACTCCATCAATTCTATCTCTGGCAGCAAAGTCCATCACTTCTATCTCTTACAGCAAAGTCCATCACTTCTATCTCACAGCAAAGTCCATCACATCTATATCTGACAACAAAGTCCATCACTTCTATCTCCGACAGCAAAGTCCCTCACTTCTATCTCACCTGTGTCGTTTCTATCTCACCTGTGTCATTTCTATCTCACCGGTGTCATTTCTATCTCACCTGTGTTATTTCTATCTCACCTGTGAAGCCTGCGGCCTCCTCCACAAGGAGTCGATGTCCTGGTTGTTGGACGGTTTGCGTGACAGAGACACCGAGGAAGCGGTGGCCGGTGTGGCCGCTGGTTTCTCCTCAAGCCCTGAATTCCTCGGTGATTCAGATTTGAGGAACTTGAGTCCTACCACTGGAGTCTTGGACAAGTCCAAGGCAAAGTCGAGGGTGCGGCCTGGAGAGTAACAAAGTGAACATTAGTGAAAGATTATAAAAAAAAAAGCTCATCAGTTGACATGGGTAAAGAAGTGTGTAGGCATTTTAAGAAAACACAGACAGATGCATGCACACGCACACAGACACAGACTGTCTCGCAAGCACACACACACACTCACACACAGACGCACTGTCACACAGACAAATACACTGACACTGCATACAGACTCACAAACACAAATATATACATAAACAGACACAAATACATTCATAAACACACACACACAGACACTGAGACGCACACACACAAATATATACATAAACACACATATACATTCTCGTACTCTCTCTCTTTGTCTCTCTGTCTCTCTTTCAAAGCAATCGCTTTATTTTAACACACACAAAAACTATCAAATCCAATCTAAACAAGACTGACTAGTTTTTCAGACAATACCATTCGTACTGTTTTCAATTTGTAACCAGCAACAAATAACATCCTCTAGTTAATACACATCACTTCTACCTGGCAGTTCTTTGTGCATGCGTGGGATGCAGTCGGATTCAGCAAAAGACGTGTGTGGGAACATGGCGCCCAGCTCGGCGGCGCTGCTAACGGTGGAGGACTGGGGGGGAGGGGCGGCCAGAGTGGATGACCGCATCACGGCCAGCTTGACAATCTTCTGCGCCTCCTTCCAGTGTTGTCCCTGAAACACCATTGGATTAATTATGGTGAGGAAGGCCTGAAAGTGGCGAGTATTTTACTCGCCACGGCGAGTAGAAACATGTAACTGGCGAGTAGAAATGTTCATCTACTCGCCTAATGCGAGTAAAGTTGCTGAAACAAATTGTTGGTTTGGCTAGTAAAGTTTGCTCTCAGGCTAGTACATTTTCAGAATCACTAGCCAAAGGCGAGTACACCATTTGTTGGGCTTCCAGGGCTGTGAGGTGGGAGAGGTATGTTTGTGTGTGGAGGGGTGTGAGTGTGTGTGTAAAGGTGAGTCATTAAGGGGCCGGAGGAGAACGGAGTGAGAGGCAGCAAAAAAGAAGAGGATGAATAACCTGACAAAGAACCGCCTCAAGCGCAGCAGCTTCTTACATGAAAGCAAGAGACTTGCCAGAGAGCACCAAGCCTCTGTACCTCCATCAGCACTACCAATCAGCTTCTCAGATCTGCCGCAGCCATGGAATGAAGACTACAAGAATCTTCACATCTCCACCACAGTCCCCTACGTTACCTCAAGAGATTCCCAGAACGACACTGCCAGGCGCACCCTAACACTCGCCATGATTGCTGAACGGTACCCTGAAGATGCCTGGATCCACGCGTATACAGACGGTTCAGCAACAAACGCCGTGGCCAATGGAGGAGCAGGTGTACTTGTCAGATCTCCTGAGGGGCACACTTCTACAGCAGGGATACCAACAGGAAAGTACTGCTCAAACTATGCAGCAGAAGTTCAGGCCATCATGCAAGCAGCCTCCATGATTCATGACTCGGAAAGCGAATGCCCCCAAGTTGTTTTCCTCTCCGATGCACTGTCTGCCTTGGAAGCCCTTGCAGGAAACAAACTTTCCCGTCTGATGGAGAAACTCCAGGAGCTTGCCAAGACTCGACGAGTAGTCCTGCAATGGGTTCCAGCACACTGCGGAATCCCAGGCAATGAAACAGCTGATGAGCTCGCCAAACTCGGAGCCAGGGAGGAACAACCAGACAACCCAGTCAGCTTCGCTGAAAAGAAAACCCTCGTGAAGGCAGCAATGCGACCACAATCCACGAGAGACGCATATCATCTCCTAGAACGATGGCAGCAAGTAGTGATCATGCGACTACGAACTGGTCACTGTCGCCTCAACGCCCACATGTTCAGGAAGCTGAAGCTGACCCCATCACCAACCTGTCCCTGTGGTCTGGAAGACCAGACTCCAGAACATGTCTTAATGACATGCCCCCAACTCAAACCAATCAGAGACAAAGTGTGGCCAGCATCAGTCCCTCTCCGCACCAAACTCTATGGGAGCAGACAAGACCTGGAAGCCACGACGTCATTCGTCTCGCAGACTAAACTGATGGTGTGACGGCGAACGCAAGAAGAAGAAGAAGAGGCAGCAAAAGACATTGTGTTTGTCTGTACAGTGAAACCCCCCTTTTAAGACCCCCCAAAATCTGATAAAATCAGGTCTTAAAAGGGAGGGAGTCTTTTAGAGGTAAATTAGCAAATGTTATGAACAGAATGTCTAGAAAAGTAGGGTCTTAAAAGGGGGGTCTTAAAAGGGGGGAAGTCTTAAAAGGGGGGTTCCACTGTAATAGAGAAAGAGAGTGTGTGAGACAGAGTCTTCAACTTTTGTGGGGCTGATCACATTTATCAAGCTCTGAACAATTTCCTGTAACTCCGAAAACATATTTGAAGACACTTTCTTAAAAGTGCTTGTTGGGAGCGTTAGAATTTAAAAGCTCTCAGTTCAAGACACAACTACTGTGCATCAAAAGGGTCCCTAAAAGTCAAAAGAAAAAATGGATGCTTATACTTGAAATGGACACCTGCATTTACCTGTAAGTGTTTGTTAAGAGCGTGGAAAAGCTCCTGGTTTAAGATACGGTTGCTGCTTGCAGGTAGAGCGTTGATATCCACGTAGTGAGCAATGCAGTACAGGATCTGAAGGATGTCTGACTGGTACAGGTATGGCCCTTTCTCCAAAACCTACACAAGAAAATATCCATCACTATAGCTTCACAAAGATTTCCCATGATAAATCTCTGTTGAGATAAGTGATCATTAATTACTGAAGTCAATTCTCTTCAGAACTAACTTCACTTAACCTCCACAATTTACTTTCATCATGCCTTTACACAAACAACAACCTTCCCTCGAAACCCCCCAACAGCCTTTATGCAGGTTGTACATATTCAATAAATAATCTTGTGGTAAGTATAACACCCGTACACAAAGTTAATTAAGTTAACTTTCTCAGTTTCATGAAGAGTATCTTACAATAAACTTATCGGCGAACGCAAGAAGAAGAAGAAGAACAATAAACTTAAAGGCAGAGTAAGCCTCCCGTAAACCATCACAGATACGGTCAGGCTTTTACACACAGTACAAACACCATTTCATTTAAACACTCACCAATTGAGAACATCCTAGGTGCCCTCCGTAAAGAGCGAACAATTTTCGAAAATTTTATTGTAAATTTTCATTTAATAAATATACCTACCCGAATCACATGTAGCATTGACACAATCGGAGATGCTAGGTTCTGTACAGGCTAACCGTCTAAGGGAAGCAACCCCAACCACAAAAGTGTAAACGTAGCCATGGTAATGCCCATACACCCGGGGAGTTACCTCCCCTCGTGCATGCCACGTCACCACTGCTACTGAACACGTGGTTCCTATCATTCGACCTAAAGAATAAATTCTCCAAATCAAAAGCGGGGTTGGCGGGAGGGAATATACTATGTGATTCGGGTAGGTATATTTATTAAATGAAAATTTACAATAAAATTTTCGATTAAATTACATATTCCTACTCCGAATCACATGTAGCAGATTGCAACAACAAGGCGGTGGGAAAGAAAAATCCAACTCACTCAAAAAACCTTGCCGAAAACCTGGACCGCTGCCAAAGAACCAGGGCGGTCCCAGTGGGAAAGAAATTTTAACCCACTCAAAAAGCCCTTGGCAGGGCTGGCCCACTGCCAACAGGCAGTGAGGGAACCGAGGAAAGTCCTGATTGACAGCCGAGAAGAATCTCAGGCAAAAGCGTAAGAGACAACCTCAGAGATCCAGAAAGCTGTGCTCAGCACTTCTTCCAATCTCCTAGCCGTAAAAAACAGCACCGGAATAGACCCAAGCCTTGGATTAATAACCCTGGCGAGCCAAGGGAAAGACAAGCTTCCCCCCCCCCTTTTATTGGAAGGAAATGCAAATGTCCTGAGAAGATCCGTGCGTAAGGTTGTCCCCTCAACTGAGAAGGACGAACCCCCGCGGTGACCTTAAGACAACCATGCCAAAGTCTGCAAACCTTGGGATGTAGTAAAGCCCAAAAGGCTTGTGAGAAAGAAGTCAGCTCAAAATAAGAGTGACCAATCCCCACGAAAGAGCGAGAGAGAGACATCCAAGCACTACGTACCAGAGTCCACCTCGAAGAGAAAACTCACAATAGAAGGTCGCCAGTCATCCCCTACCAGTCCCTGCGAACGCAGGGAGAGAGGTAGCACCCGACAGCAGCCACTTACGACTGTGCGTAAGCTACCGGAAGTGAGGACCCACGGTGGTCAAAAACCGATGTGACTGGCAACCATAAACAAAATGGCTAAAAGCCAGAATGTTCCCAAAACAGTCTGCTTGAAGGTAATCGAGAGTGAATCAAAAACCTAAAGCAGAAAACCAAGACTGGTAAACGTAACCGTGAAGCCAGCCAGCCATAAGACTCCCGAAACCAGAGTTCTCAGGGAAAAAACAGGCAGTTAACTTCCTAGCCAAATCAAGAGCCTACCTGAGTTTGGCCAGAAACCCAGAGCGCGTCTGTCCCTGTCTGAAGACAGAGTCCAACGCGGAGAAAAACGGACAACCGCCCTAGACAAAGTTGCCTATTGTAGCCGGGCGACTGTAAGGAAACCCGACCCAACGGACGTCATCCGGACTCGCCTCATACTAAGATGAGGAAGAAGAGAGGAAAGGCCCAAGACTGAAGTCACAGGAACCAAACCTTAGCTAAACCTCTGCCCGAAGGAGAAGAGTAGCCAAAACCTGAGAGAGAGGAGGAAAGCCACAAAGAACTACTCCTCAAACATCCATTGTCCAAGACAATGCCCCCTCAGGAAAATCTGAATGTTACCTCCGAGGCCAACTCAAGCGTACCTTAAGTTTGGACGAAACACCAGAACGCGTCTGATCACTAGAGAAAGACAGAGTCCGACTCGATGAAAGACAACAAGGACCAAAGTCCAAACGTTTGTGGCCAAACAGGGGTAACCTGAATCCAGAGAACCCCACCCAAACGAAAATCGTCCTATCCAATCTCTTAAAAAGAGAGAACAAAGGAAAGAAAAGACGAAGTCCGAAGCCACAAGAAACGGGAAGGCAACAACCACCATCGCCGCAACGTGGAATGGCTGTTGCCCAGCCAAGGCTGCCTATAGGCTGCCAGCTTAGCTTAACCAGAGGAATGAGCATGCTTCTGCTAAGCATGTTTCTGAGTATGCTAGCCTTACCTTCCTTCAACCCTTGTAAAGCAGTCAGAGACCTGCTGATCTCTACTCGACTGAATCTCTACTGCAGGCAAAGTTTAAGCAACTCTCTTTGACTGTTCAGGGAACTGAGAATGCGAAAGAAACGAGTCCCTCCGACACCCGCCGTACGAGCGTAGTGAAGGAAGGGCAGCCTCATCTGCTCCATGCTCACCCTAGCAAGGGCTGGCCAACAGAGTAGAGAAAGGAGGCAAGTTCCAAAGGCTGAATAAGCAAGAAGGAACAGAAGGTGAAGCCCGTGTAGCCGAGGCCAGTCAAGGCTGAGCATGTTCCGGAACTGAACCATAGTAGAAACAGCGGCAGAACCAAAACACTAGAGATACCACTTTCGGGAGGAGATGGCCTAGCCAAAACCTGCAAACCGTGGTACCTACAAGAGGTGACTAAGGAACCGGAAGTAGGAAAACATCCTATCTTCACGGAACGGAAGTCCGACATCGACAACAAAGTCAACCAACAAGGAAGCCACCAATGTCGATGCACCCAACGGGAAATCCTGAGCCGAAGATCCGAGCTTCGACGGAAATCCAGAACGTGTTCGATTGCTGACCAAAGACTGAAAACCAGAATAGCTCAGCTACGAACGCAACCGAAGTCACAGTTGCTGGTGGTAAACTGATGAATGAGATGACCGGAAACCGGAAAACCATCCAACCGGAAAAAGACCTGACTCATCCCCCTAATGACGGTCGTGAATAGGGGAAACGTCCAGGGCCACCCGAACTGAATAGGCAGTAAACTCAACACCCAACAGGTAAAGTGAAGACTGCCCCGGCTGAGGCTGAAAGCCTAAATGCCCGTAGGCCAGCCGCTGTTCCTCACCCCCCGACCTCCGAAGGAGTGTCAGGAAGAGGAGAAGTGTATCCGAACAGAGCCGGAAATGCAGCAGACAAAACCGCAAAAAACGGAAGCGAAAGTTGCATAGAGTAGACTGAGGCCGGAAGCCCAAACGCCCGTAGGCCAGTCCTCTGTCAACTCCAGTCAAAACCGCAAAGTGTACTTGAAATGGAGGACTTATGCTTCCAGTAAAACCGGAAACGCCACGCCGACAACGGCTGCCGCCCTGTGAAACACAAATGCCCACGACGGAACAAGAGTGAGACAGAACAGAAGAGGACTGGGGCCGGAACCCGAACGCCCGTAGGCCAGTCCTCGATCAACCCCAGACAAGCCACAACGTGCGCTTGTGATGGAGAACCTATGCTTCCAGACAGGAAGTGTAGGGGGCCGAAGCCCCGTCCGGGAAAAAACTTCGACGTGACCTCTGCCGCAGCTAAGAGGACAGCGTTAAGCCTTTTTCCCGATAACCAGCACGTGTGGAATCGCTGACGACAGACTGAATGTCCGACACAACCAGCGAAAAAAAACCGAAGTCCACGTACTGGTGGAAGGCCGGTGAAACGGCATAACCGGAAAACCGGAAATCCGTCCCCCCCCGACGTCGTCCTAACTCATGCCTTGACCAGGCTAAGAGAGAGAAGACGGCAAGTCTGCAGCCGCCGGCACCGGAACTGCAGTCGACGCGACAACCGAAGGTTGAAACGCTGACTACATCGGCCAGGGCTAAGACAACACCTGCCCGAAGGGCTGGCGTTGCTCCTCAGCTACCGACATCCTGAAGGAAGTGGAAGCGAAAGGAGCAGTAAATCCGGGCGGAGCCGGAAAGCACCAGACGAGACCGCGAAAAGCGGAAGCGCCGAATGCGAGGACGGAGGCCGGAAGCCCGAATGCCCTAAAGGCAACGTCCGGTCAACCCCGGAAACGACCACAGCGGGTGCGTACGTCAGAGGACCTATGCTTCCAGCGAGTGCCGGAAGCGCAGCGCCAGAAACGGCTACCGCCATTGCTTCGCCACACAATGGTCTTCGAGGAAGCCAGGGTGTGACTGAACAGAGGACGAATGCCCGGGGGGCAACGTCCGGTCAACCCCGGAAACGACCACAGCGGGTGCGTACGTCAGAGGACCTATGCTTCCAGCGAGTGCCGGAAGCGCAGCGCCGGAAACGGCTACCGCCACTGCTCCGCCACACAATGGTCTTCGAGGAAGCCAGGGTGCGACTGAACAGAGGACGAATGCCCGGGGGGCAACGTCCGGTCAACCCCGGAAACGACCACAGCGGGTGCGCACATCGGGGGACCTGGTCAACCCCGGAAACGACCACAGCGGGTGCGTACATCGGGGGACCTATGCTTCCGGCGAGTGCCGGAAGCGCAGCAGTCGGAAACGGCTAGACAACTCCGGAAACGACCCCAGCGGGTGCGTACGTCGGAGAAGTAGCCGGAACCAACTGCCGCCATTGCTCAGCCACACAATGGTCTTCAGTGAAGCCAGGGTGCGACTGAACAGGGGTTTGCGGGTCGTGAACCCGCCGAAAAGAGCTGTGTCCCAGCAGGGACTGTCCGACGGCCTCACGAGGGCCTGTGGACCAGCTCGACTTACTTGACTCGCCAACCACAGCGGTAGAAGACGAAGAAGCAAAACATCCGCCCTGGACAACGTCTCGGCCGGAAGCGTCAAAGAAGCCAACAAGGTGACGTCGCCCACAGACAGCGGGACCAACGGAAGACGCAGGCTTGGCACGCGACAATTTCTTCACAAAGATAACGCAGACACCTGCAACACCTGATCTGCTAACGGCAGAGAAGGCGAGGAGAAGAAACAGGACGTACAACAGTATATGACTGCCCCACAAAGTGTTTGTTCGAGGCAGAAAGAGTAACGAACAAAACATAAAAAACATGTTAAATCCGAAACCACGACAAGTCCTACGGACTGGTAGATACCTGCTAAAGCCTAGCCAAGTAAACCACTGTCAGCGACGCTGATACACAAAATGGCGGCCAAGCGATAAGTTACTGGACAAAATTTAGAAGTCCAAAACGGACGAAAATTAAGCAATAACAAAAATTCCTGTCAAAGAAATGACGAAATATGAAATGGCTTACCAACTAACAAAGCAGAAGGCAAAAACGCAGGTAAAGTAAGGAGAACCTCACCATAACATAGGCCTAGCCACATAAATAAGCTGTCAGGAAAGCTGAGCAACCGAACGTGGCGGCCACAAGATAAGTTACTGAAACGCATTTAGGAGTCCAAACGGACAAAAAAGTCAGCAACTATAGGTAAATTCCTGTCAAACTAAAGACAAGAAGGAACAAGCTTACCAGCTAAACAAAGCAGAAAGCAAGTAAGAAGGTAAAATTACGTTTACCTCCAAAATACATGGCCTAGCCACAAAAATCTGTCAACTCATGCTGACAACAAAAATGGCGGCCAACAGTAGTCACTGAAATATCACAGGTCCAAACACGGACGAAAATCAGCAACTACAACAAATTCCCTGTCAAAATAATGACCAAAATGGAAAGAGCTCACCAACTACGAAGCAGGAGGCAAGATAGACGGTAACGTGGCCGGTGGGTGTCAAAACAACACCAACAGCGCAGCCACAGGGGAGCCCAAAAAAATACAACAACCTGCTCCCTCGAAAGCTGTAAGGTCGAATGATAGGAACCACGTGTTCAGTAGCAGTGGTGACGTGGCATGCACGAGGGGAGGTAACTCCCCGGGTGTATGGGCATTACCATGGCTACGTTTACACTTTTGTGGTTGGGGTTGCTTCCCTTAGACGGTTAGCCTGTACAGAACCTAGCATCTCCGATTGTGTCAATGCTACATGTGATTCGGAGTAGGAATATGTAATTTAATCAAAGAATTTATTTTTGCGTGGTTTATCTTACCCCTGAGCCATCGTGAACCCGTGTGATCCAGTTTTCCCTTTTCACAATGCAGTCGTCATAGTTAGTCATTTGAATGCGACTCGACGTGAGCTTATCTACAATAGCACGTTTTTTTATGCACGAAACAACGGCTGTGGTTCACAAGAACTCTAGCGATGGCTTTTGACTGTTGAGAGGAACGGCGATTTCCACTGATAAACCGGGCCGTCGTCTGCTACGACCCTTGCGTGACCCTGCTTCCGGGCTTTTCTTTTTTTAAACTTTCACAACTTCGAATTGTTCTGATCTTGTCTTGATGAAAAACGAATTCTTTTATGATTAAAGAATGTTTGTGTAACAAGCTGTCAATTTATTATTTAGATTTTAAAAGTTAGGTCTAGCGCAAAAACGAGGCGCCGTTGTTGTTAACGGAACAAGTCTACGAAAATAAATTCTTTGAAAATGTCTCACGCTCGACAGAAAGCAGCCAGGATGTTCCCGTTCGGTGAGCGTTCAAATGGAAGTATGCTTGTACTGTATTTAGACGCTCGGGGAGCTCTGTGATGGTTTACGGGAGGCTTACTGTGCCTTTAAACTAGATGAAATTTCACCATTTAACAAAAAACAAAATAATATATATATTTTTTTTAAATACAAATTTCTTTTACAACAGGACATTATCACACTAAGCCAACATACACAATCAGTTCTGACAAAAGACGGCACACTACATACCTCGACCATGTAGGACACGAGGGTGAGAGCAGAGCAGGCGTACACGTCGAGCAGGTACTTGATGACACACTTGGTCCACTGCACGCTGTCTTTACCGAACGTCCCGCGACTGTACAGTGACATCACCGTCGCCAGATTGGTCAGGTCCTCAGACTGCTGGCTGCACATCTGTCACGGGGGAAAAAATGTAATGTATGAGTGTCAACTGTTCCGAGCATGACCAGGAAGGAGTTGACTTATACATGCAAAACTGGGCATGATTTAAGAAATTCAGGCTTGGAAGGAGCACTGCCCAAGATGACAAACCTTGTGCAATAACACCAAAAGCTTCTGCAGCAACAGCATTTGGGGTCTGAGACACAGGTGGAACAAGTGTGTGGAGGTCCAAAATGACAATGTTGAAAAGTAAACTTCTTCTGGTTTTGTAAGTGAACTCATTCCTAGTCTGGCCCAGAAATGTTCAACTGGTCCTGGTATGTTAATGTGCAGGGACATTCACCAAAAACGATGATTGATGAGCTCGACCACCAAAAAAAACAACAACAAGAGCAAAAAGCAAATCTGATCTTTACCTGCTATTCAGACTTTGTAGTGGGACAGTTTTCTTCCACACAAGATATATGTTGATCGTCTATCGAAGCTGTCAGGCTCTTAATTACTAATGTCACACAAAAATTAAACTTGTGTCAATGCTCAATGATCTATATGCACAACACCAACACCACCGACAACAACAACATTACAATGCAAATCTGAGCATAACAATCAGCTACACAGCTCATCATTACATCTCTGTGTAATATTTTGCAAGCCTCCTTGAAATGCGTCAGCAGATTGTCTGTACCTGAGCCACATTGTCAGCAGCATCTCGACACATCTGACACGGGTTCTCATAGTTGTGCACCAGGTAAGGCAGCAGTGCTGTCGTCACAATGGGAAAACCTGTAACAGACAGACACAAAACAAAATCATGTAACAACACATAACATAAGATTACGACAAGGCCAGAAACTATAAAATAGAAAGAATAAAAAGACTTTAAAACACTGAAAAAAATCACAAAGAAATGAAAACCAAGTTTTGCTCTTTATAGATAAATAATAACAGCAATGCATGTAACTCACAGATTTCATCAATACAGCACTGATTTATTTCAAGAAATGATTGTCTAGGATTGTGAGCATGGAAATGCTAAAGAAATGTTGTTTTTTTCAAAAGTGACAACCTTTGGGTGAATGTTAACGGAAAAAGGGACACTTGCTTGTGGTGGTAATGTTACCAATTCTTCAGGACGGGCGTCACATAAAATGTGAGTAACAGAACAAAATGAGAGGTGACACCTACCCCAAGCCCCAGACGGATCCATGACAGGAGAGTTGACACACAGGATGATTTTGGAGAGAAGACCCCAGGTGGACTCGGCAACGAACTGTGAAGTGCAGCCCTGCACAATAAACATTCAAACACTCTGAATGTTCTGCATCATAAACTGGCTTTATTAGCTTAATTTTTTGTAATGTCTTCTTTCTAAAAAGAATATAATTCGGACTGAAAGGTAAAAAAGGTTACTCTTTCATGCACGATAATTCCACTAAAGGTGGTCTATGCAATGAAAGTACATGAACATGAATGTTTTCTTATCTAATCTCATGTTCACTGTTACAGTGCCACAGGGGACATGGGAATAGACACACTCCGGAAATAACTCTGTTGGATGTGTATGGATTGTGAAAGAGTTGTTTGAGAGCAATATTCATCATGCCAATACATCACATGACGCAATGGGTTGTGAAAGAGTGATACTTTTTGCTTGTATTGACGCAAGCTTTCCACATGTGCTCTTTGTCCACATGTTTCCCACACATCCCCCCCTCATGACTGGCCTATAATGTCATGCTAAAAGCAAGAGTGTTCCCTCTTTCGCAGCCCATACAAACCCGACATATCTATCAAGACACTATTGAAAAGAAAGACCAACATGCATGGAGCAAGCTGACAGAAGCTGCCTACCTTGAGTAGCATGACGATGACCCCAGGGAAGTTGGGCCACTTGATCTGCTGCAGGATCTTGTCCAGCTTCTCCCTGCAGTCGGGACGCTCAGGCTGCATGTGCTGCAGGATCTGTAACAACACACACCAACATTTCGTTTTCTTTAATTCTCTTTTACGTAAGATTTTTTATGTATATAATGAACATCCACAGTTTTGCTTTTGAAAGCATTCATAATCATCTTCTCACCCATAACTCTGAGCCCTGCCAAGTGACTCTTAACCCTAATTGCGACTCCCAATGCACATTTTACAACAACTGATAAGGAAGCAACCAACCCTGAAACCTGGATAGGTCAGAAAAACTGAATGCCCGGCAGGCTTTAGGTTTTTAGAAAAACCCACATCTGAGTTCCATCATTGTAGCGGAACCCCCCCTTGTAAGACCCGTTTTTAAAACACTATAGTTTTTCATATTTTGTGTTCATAATATCTATATTAATTTACACTGTACTTCAATTTTAAGACTACCTGTACCTCATCTTCAAAACCTAATTTTAACAGATTTTGGAGACCCTCAAAAGGAGGTTGCAGTCTGTATCACACTGACCTTGTTGAGGAGTCTGACAGCCAGCTGAAACTCATACTCGTAATCCGACTCCAACATGGACACCGTGATCCAGAAAATCTGCGTCACCAGTGTTAGCTTGTCCTCTGTTCCTGATTGGTCAAGGTTTTTCAGCGACTGTGCGCTACGCGATCGGCCCAGGTTGGTACGTCGACTCTCCACATCTGTGCTGCTTCGATGGCGGCTGTCTCCTGGAAATCAACCCACAAGTGTCAAAACTCCTAATACCTGCTGTAAAGCTACACAAAGGCAAGTGTAAATCCACACTGCAAGTGCTACGCAGCTGCGAAAGGTGTTCCATCTTGATAACTGGGAACCCCTTGGTGAACAAAGTTATTACTTTTTACATCATTTTTGGAGGGTTAGAGGTATGGGTTCTGTAGTCTTCATGGGTAGCAAAAACTAATCTCTTCATGCATCCATGCACACAATTAGACATGTACTTACAATAAAGCAAGAGCTT
Organism: Littorina saxatilis; assembly: GCF_037325665.1. NCBI lineage: Eukaryota > Metazoa > Mollusca > Gastropoda > Littorinimorpha > Littorinidae > Littorina > Littorina saxatilis. The sequence continues at coordinate 20,870,454 of NC_090250.1, read as the reverse complement.
TACAAACATGCTCAGAATCTCTTCCAGTATATCTCTATCACACAGTAAAAACGTGCAAAAGCAAACGACACATGCACACACACGCACCCACGCACCCATGCACCCATGCACACACACACACACACACACACACACACACACACACACACACACACACACAGTAGTTCAGATCATCCCGAAATATGCAATCAATAAAATAGAAAATAGAAAAACAAATGTCAAACCTTAGTTAATAAAAAAAGTAACCCAGTAAAACCAACTGATAAAATCAAAACAGAATGAAAATTGTGTCTATATGTCATCATTCTACTTTCATCAAAATGTAGTCAAAATTATTCCTTGTACCTATATGAAGACAAAGGTTGGCATGAATTTCCATTCCTTCCAAAGGTCCTTTTGTGGACACATGCAAATATACAGCGCACATGTCTTCCACAATAAAATTCACACACAATAAAAAGAAACAAGAAGGGCAAAGCCCATAGGACTCACATGCTTTACACATTTTTCCTACCAAAATACATGTGACCTTGACCCAAGGTCAAGGTCATCCAAGGTCATGCAACACAAAGCTGTTAATTCAAGACATAGGAAGTACAATGGTGCTTATTGGCTCTTTCTACCATGAGATATGGTCACTTTTAGTGGTTCACTACCTTATTTTGGTCACATTTCATAAGGTCAAAGTGACCTTGACCTTGATCATATGTGACCAAATGTGTCTCATGATGAAAGCATAACATGTGCCCCACATAATTTTTAAGTTTGAAACAGTTATCTTCCATAGTTCAGGGTCAAGGTCACTTCAAAATATGTATACAATCCAACTTTGAAGAGCTCCTGTGACCTTGACCTTGAAGCAAGGTAAACCAAACTGGTATCAAAAGATGGGGCTTATTGTGGTGAGGTATTGAATCTCAAAAACTTCAGAGAAAATGTGAAAAATAGCTGTTTTTTAGGCAACATTTATGGCCCCTGCGACCTTGACCTTGAAGCAAGGTCAAGATGCTATGTATGTTTTTTAGGGCCTTGTCATCATACACCATCTTGCCAAATTTGGTACTGATAGACTGAATAGTGTCCAAGAAATATCCAACGTTAAAGTTTTCCGGACGGACGTCCGGACGGACGGACGGACGGACGGACGACTCGGGTGAGTACATAGACTCACTTTTGCTTCGCATGTGAGTCAAAAAGGATAAAATAAAATAAATAAAAAATCCCCACAACACCAAAAAATATGTACCAAGATACAAAGAATAAGGCATATGTTAGCAGAATGGTTAGTTCGTGAAACTTCACATAGAAGTAAATAGTTAACGGTTCCTTTTTTGAGGATCTTATAAGGCACACTCCTTCTTCAGTTCTTGTGTAACCATTTTTGCTCACTGTCTTAGAACTGGCCAGGCTTTTACATGGTATAAGACCATCCCTCCACTTGGACGCATACCAAAAATCAATACCCTGACTGCCTGCTGTGGTGAGTTGAACATTTTTGATAAATGAATTTTTTTTAATTAATTATCCAAAATATTCTACTGTGCACAGACAGCACCCAGGCTGTTCACTGTTGGTATGTGACCAAGTGTTTGGATAGTTTGTTTTGTTTGTTCGTTCATGGGCTGAAACTCCCACGGCTTTTACATGTATGACCGTTTTTACCCCGCCATTTAGGCAGCCATACGCCGCTTTCGGAGGAAGCATGCTGGGTATTTTCGTGTTTCCATAACCCACCGAACTCTGACATGGATTACAGGATCTTTTTCGTGTGCACTTGGTCTTGTGCTTGCGTGTACACACGGGGGTTTTCGGACACCGAGGAGAGTCTGCACACAAAGTTGACTCTGAGAAAATAAATCTCTCGCCGAACGTGGGGACGAACTCACGCTGACAGCGGCCAACTGGATACAAATCCAGCGCGCTACCGACTGAGCTACATCCCCGCCCGCTTGGATAGTTAAAAGCCTGGGCAGATTTGAGATTGTGAGTTGAACTGTTTACACGGGAAGGACTGTGCCTTTAAGCATGTACTGCACCTTTTCACACACACAAACAACAGCACACAGTGTCATTCTATAGACGCATGCACACCAATATACATGCAGATCGACAGACACACTGAAACAGAAACACAGAGATAGACAAACAGATAAAGATTGAGTTAAGGGGCTAATTAAGGGGGCAGTGCCAAGGTTGTGGGTGGGGAGTGGGGTGGAATTGGGATCAATAACACCAACAATACAAAACTGGAGTTAACAACACATTTCTTCAACAATCGTAGAAAACCAGTATTAGTGGATCTATGTTGTAACAGCTAAATTACCACTACAATTTTGTACTACCACACTGAAAAATCCTGGAATTCAAAAAATCCATGTCCAATAGATGAGAAATCTGATGAATTCAGTACCAAACATGCAAAATAACCAAGTGTACAATCTCAACCGTACTCGATCTGTCCTTTGGTTCAAGAGAAATAAATTCGTAAAAATACCATTGTTACAAAGGACAACAAAAGAAGCAGAATCTTCCATCAACGAAGAGGAAAATGTGGCTAAAAGTTAGCACTGCAAAAAGTGAGTTTATTAATTCAAGAACAAGTCTGGTCCAATGTCGACAATGACACTTAATCACTAGGGTCACCTTCTTCTTCATCTTCTGATTCTTCATCTATAACCGTGCATGCATCCTCCTCCTCCTCCTCCTTTTCCTCCTCATTTTCATCTTCATCCTCTTCTGCAAAAAAGAATTCAGACTGCCAGCTGAAATTCCTGAACAGCAAACACCTCTTCATGCACAAGTAAATATCAGAGATAACCCGGAGTTCATTGTTGAGTGGATTTCTGGTTGCAGTTCTCACCGTGAAGGTGAAAATCTAGAGATCCATTCCTGCAATGCACCACTGAGCAATCAAAGACTGCAGCATCCTGGAGCCAGACTAAATGTAAATAAAGCATGAAAGTCCATGCAGCAGGGCATAAACGTGTTCAGAATTTGTCCATCTACATATTCCAGATCATGCACATTAGTGGTGTGTTTCTGCAGCATGCAACATTTCCCGTGGTGGAACTAGAGTTTTTGGATCGGTGAAAAATCTCCTTTTGTTTGGGGTTCATTTTTGTTTCCACACGTTGGTAATTGGAGATTCCTGCCCATGCTCAGATAATTGCGCAACGGTTTAGCTCTCCAAAGCGCATGCTCAGAAAGTTACAGCATGGTTTCCCAGTTTTTTCCAAAGCTTTATACCACCTTTTACCTGATATGGAAATTAAAAATGATGTGTTTGACCATAGTAGGAACATAAAATGCAGTCAAAGAGGGTAATAAATACACAGAATACAATGTGAAAAATGGCTTCGAACAACCAAACGTTAACTGGTGTTGATGGTACTTCTTTGCTATCACACACAGAGCATACATCAGCAATTTCTCACAAACGCATAAAACCTCCCATTTGAGATGTGGTGAGCTCGTTGCATGAAGGCAGACGCAGAGTAGCTAGTGCTATCATAAATAAATATGATAAATACACATAAAGTGGCTTCGAACAACCCAAAGTTAACTGGTGTTGATGGTACGTCTTTGCTATCATACACAGAACATGCAGCAGCTGTTTTCTCACAAACGTACACAGGACATACATCAGCTGTTTTCTCACAAACACACACAAAGTCCCCCACCTGAGATGTGGTGAGCTCGCTGCATGAAGACAGAAGCGGAGTAGCTGGTGCTGCGAGCGTGATGAGAGACCTGCTGTTTTGGAGCGATGATGGCGCTACGACGATTCAGCTCGATCTGGTCCTTGGCCAGGTTGGGCGTGGACATGAACAGCTCGCGCATGAAGTCAATGGGGCGGAACTCAAGGTCAAGGTTGTCCACGAAGGCCTCCAAGGTCAGCATGATCTCAGTGACGTAGCCCTGCATGTCCTCGCCCTGCTCGGCGACCGTTTCCACCAGGCGTGACAGAATGTCCGACAGCATCTGGGTGGTGGGCCGCACCTGCAGGGCTCGCAGTATCTGAAAAGATCATGTTTTGTTTGTTAAGTTCTTTTTCTTCAAATGGATTCATGGGCTGAAACTCCTACGTACACATGTTTTTTGCACGAGTGTTTTTTTTTTCACATGACCATTTTTACCCCGCTATTTGGGTAGCCATACGTCAATTTCGGGGGAGCTTGTTTAGCTATCCACACAAAAGAGTGAATATTTCTGCGTATTTCATCAGCTTCTCCTATCTATGAATAGGAAAACTTATTTCACAGGCATTCAAAACATGCAAGGGGATTTATTTGAGATGTGAAACACTTTCTTGGTACAGTAGAACCCCTCTTTTAAGACCTTCAAAACTTTGAGAAAATCAGGTGTAAAAAAAGGAGGGAGTCTTAAAATGGGGGTACATTTACACAGGTTATTAACACAACATCTAAAAAAAAAAAAGCAAGGTCTCAAACAAAAAAGAGAAAGTCTTAAATTGGGTGTCTTTTTTTGTTTGCTTAACGCCCAGCCGACCACGAAGGGCCATATCAGGGCGGTGCTGTTTTAACATATAACGTGCGCCACACACAAGACAGAAGTCGCAGCACAGGCTTCATGTCTCACCCAGTCACATTATTCTGACACCGGACCAACCAGTCCTAGCACTAACCCCATAATGCCAGATGCCAGGCGGAGCAGCCACTGGCTAGATTGCCAATTTTAAAGTCTTAGGTATGACCCGGCCGGGGTTCGAACCCACGACCTCCCGATCACGGGGCGGACGCCTTACCACCAGGCCAACCGTGCCGGTATTGGGTGTCTTAAAAGGAGGGATCTACTGTATCCTTCAACTCGGTGTTATCGGGTTCTCACCTGGAAAGACCTGCCAGCGTAGTGGCGTGACGAACACGACAGAGCCAGCTGCAGAGCCACCTGGGACCAGCGCTGTTCCACCAGGGCCATGGGGGACAACTCTTTGAAGCAGCGAACAACACACTTCAGGAAATGCTGCAGCAGGGTGGAGCTCTGGGTCATCAACACTTTGGGCGTGATGTCTTCCGAGCTCCATAGAGGGCGACCCTTTCTACAAAATAAAACGTGAAGCCTTCCAATTAGTCTCAAAAATATTCTGAGAAGCTTTAAGTTGGTGTCACTTTCAGGCTTAATTTCTCGTCATTTCAAGCATACCATCAAGTTGCTGAAATTGATTCTGCACAAACTGCATGCCTTTTCGGTGTTCTTTGATCTAAATCCACCTTATGTTCCTGCAAGTTACCAATATTCCTGAACCATAACTCATCATCCAAAATCTTTATAAATGCAACCAGATCATACAAATCATTCTAACCTCCACAAATTGAAAATTACAAAATTATCAACAGCATTTTAGAAGAGCTTTTCAAATTTTGAGTGTACCTACATGATATTGTTACGTTAACATGTGTAAGTTATTATTCTATTATCATGTTAGGATTTACATGCATTCAATATTGATCTAGTGTGTTTTTATTCATAGTTAATATGTAAAGCACACATCTCTGTGGTTCGCACTATATAAGCTATTATTGTTATTGTTATTATCATTATCAATCAAATTCATCATAAAATGAATAACTGTCACCCCATCATCAGTACGACCCTCACCTTGAGTCCTTGAAGTTGAGCAGAGCCTTGATGACCTCCTCCACCGAGCCGAAGCTGTCGACGTCTGACAGCTCGTTGGCTGTGTCGGCTGTGATGGTGGCGCTACTGTCAATGCTGAACGTTGACTTGGCTATGTACGCAGTGTGGGGGTCACACGGTGGGCACTCTGCAACACCAAAGGTCAAGAATTGCTGTATCAGATGCGAAAGAGTATCTACAGTCAGTCTGTCTCTCACTCTCTGTCTGGACAAGATTTTTAACATTTTAAAGAACATTAAGATTGTAAACAAGATTTGTGAAGTAACAAGTGTGAAAAGGCATGAGCTTTTAGAACCTTGTACATTGTAACTGTGATGGACCTGAGCGAGACTAGTTTTAGAGACTGAGACCACTGTGTAACCTGAGAAAGGAAACACACTTGCATCAGTCCCAGACAGCCAAATTAGTTGTAGGGAAGTTAAAAAAAACAATTACTAACCAACCAATCTCACCCACTGCCAAGTGCAATCTGTGCCATCACAATGGAATCATGATATACTATTTCATGTTTTCACCCGCAATAAGCTTCCTTATCACAGCTGCTGAACATGTCAACTGTGCTTTTCAATTTAATTTCATTCACAGACTACTCACCGAGTGTGTGTGGAGCGTCCCTGTCCTCTGAGATGACCTTGAGAGTGTCGGCCGTGTTGGACTGATGGCTGAGCAAGAGACGAGCAGCAGTGGGGTGGTCATGGTAGGAGGCCAACAGCAGTATGCTCTGCAGCAGTTTCTTGCAGTGTTCGTACACCAGCGCCCGGCTGTGGTCCAGGCCTTTGAGGAGAGAAAAAAAGTGAGGCATAAGTCTCAAATAGTTTAAATAAAACATCAAAATACATTCAATGTGAGATTTAGCACAGACAGTCAATATGAGTTTTCTTCTTCTTCTTAGTTCGCTCACTCAGGCACTCGGGTCTTCCTGACTTAAACTGCTATCCGTCAAAGGGCCGTAGAGCTTGTCCCTCGCTCATCAGTATGAGAAACGTTATAGATCTGCTAATTTGTTTTCGTACAACTTTTGTTATTCCTTTGATGAAAATAACTCTTGACATTGCAACCAAATACTATTCTATGTAAAATCCAGATCAAAACCAGTACATGGATGTTAACACTTTTGCTGCTTGTAGGACGTCAGCTGACAGACGACCTGGGTAAATTGCTTTAACGAACAACAAACCGTTAAAAAAATAAACCAGAAGAAAAAGAAAAACAACAAACAATGTATGTGTGTGTGCGTCTGGTGTATTCATTCATACATCAAGGGCACACTGTAAGTTGTCAATTCAGGTAAACACATAAAACAGCTGTCAATAAAGAGAAATTAAGGCTCCAGTAAAACTGTACAGTCCTACTAACTGAGAGTAAAGTGCAAGTAAAGCAGCTAGGCTAAATTGTACTGACCCAGGAAGATGATATGGAGCATAAGGGGCAAGTGAGGCGACCAGTCAATGAGAAGTCCGTCCAACACCAAGTCTGACAGAAACATCACCGCCATGTTGCTCCTGTCATAAACACACCATGCACATGATCACACAGAAACAATTTTGGATTTTGTATCTTTTTAAATATCAGAATAATTATCTGTGCAGATGTTACAAAATGTTACATTGTTGCTGCCTCCCAAACGTGGAAGTGATGGAACAAGCTAGCCAACCAGCGGTATACTGAGCGGTGATATAGTGTTAATGTTCTGGTACCACTTATAACACAAAATATATACAATTACAATACAATACAACTTTATTATTTTTTAACTGTGGATTCAAACAGAAATTTGTTTTCAATCATTTTGTTATTTTTTACAAATGTTGAACAGAGGTGTTGAGCTTATGTATTGACAATGTAAATTAATTCATGCAAATGTACCTAAAAACAATCATAAAACAAGTTGCGTAAGGCAAAATTACTACATTTAGTCAAGCTGTCGAACTCGAGGAATGAAACTGAACGCACTGTAGTTTTTCACAAAGACAAGTACAGCTTCGTCAATCCCCGCGAGAAGGAAATCGCTCACCTTCCACGTGCAAAACGCAGTGAAATTAACATGCCAGAATAGCGCGGTAGCGTATTGTGCTAAGCAGGAAAGCGCGCTTTTCTGTATTTTTGTTAACTTTCGGAGCTTGTTTTGAATACAACCTATCATATCTATATGTTTTTGGAATCAGGAAATGATAAAGAATACGATGAAATCATTTTTGGATCGATGTCTTAAATTTTTATCGTAAGACTAATGAATCTATTTTCGTTAATTGTGATCACATTTTAAGAGTAAACATGACATATGTATATATTTTTAGATTCAGAATATGATGAAGAATACGATGCAATCAATTTTAAGTCTGTTTGCAAAAAATCGATTTTAATGACATCTTTAATGAGCAAACTCATCAATTTATTTTTAAGCCTCCAAGCTGAAATACAATACCAAAGTCCGGGCTTCGTCGAAGATTACTTGACCAAAATTTCAACCAATTTGGTTGAAAAATGAGAGCGTGACAGTGCCGCCTCAACTTTCATGAAAAGCCGGATATGACGTCATCAAAGCTATTTATCAAAAAAATGAAAAAAACGTCAGGAGATACCATACTCAGGATCTCTCATGTCAAGTTTCATGAAGATCGGTCCAGTAGTTTTCTCTGAATCGCTCTACACACACACACACACACACACACAGACACACATACACCACGACCCTCGTCTCGATTCCCCCCTCTACGTTAAAACATTTAGTCAAAACTTGACTAAATGTAAAAAGGCACAGAACAAATAAATCCTGGTTTAAACAATGCAGTCACAACAGTATACTACTCATGCTAACAGAAAGTAGCAAAATGTAAGATCTGACTGAAAACCAAGGATCATGGGCCACTGTCCTTCTACAATAACAAAGTGGAACATACCTGTGAAAGCCCTGCGTGGTGGGCAGGTCTTCAGGCAGGAGATTGTTCAGTGGAGCAAAGTATCCCCCATAGGCTGGCATGGGCAGCGGGTAGGGGGCGGGGGACTCGCTTCGTCGCATTTCAGGGGCTGTTACTGGTCTCTCATTCCTCAGCTGTACGTGAGTTATGGCCTCGTCGTCTGCACACAAACGTCAACAAACAAAATGGTAAAACCTTCACAATGCGAGGCCTGGTAGCTCATTTGATAGGGCACTGGACTTGCGGTCCTCAAGGCTAAGGTGCATGAAGTGAAAGTGGAAGCCACTCAAACAGGTGAGAACAAACAGTTGGGTCTGATTCCTTTAAATCACAACAAATCTCAATTTCAACCACTCCAACACAGCTGCTGGCTCCCATCCGGTTGGTAACCTTCTCGTGCACCTCGGCCTAGGTCAACATTCGAATCTAGGCCGGGACGGACACAGGTCAACTTTGTGTGCAGACTCCGAGACGGTATCCATGTTCCACCCCCATGTCACCACTGTGGCACATACAAGACATCTGTCATTCTGCCATAAAAGCAGGTGGCTGATTACACCTAAAAACGCATACACCTGGGTAGCGCGACTGTTGCTGCTAGCTTTCCACTGTAAGGAAGCTACCCACATTTCCCAGCGATGGGACAATAAAGAAAGGAAAATGAAAAAAAAATTGTTCCAGGATGTTGTGTGTACACTAGGTCACATACCCAGTATGATCTGCTCGGCTGTAGAAGCGGTGCTGGTGCTGGTAATGCTCTTCAGAGACGCTGTAGAGTTAGTCCTTGACGTGCTGAAAAAAAAGCACAAACGACATTTACTGTTTGACTTCTTCAGTCTCCCCAAAAAGTAATGTATGGGTGCCTGAATGGCGGGGTAAAAACGGGGATACACGTAAAAGATCATGTGTGTTTCAGCCCATACACAAAGAAGAAGAAGATTTTTTCAGTTTTGGCACTCTCAGTCCACAGACATGTAACTAACATACAAGCAGGCATCAGTATCTTTGGAAACAATATTTTGTTGTCAATTGGCAAACTTAAATATTCTTAAGAATTCAAGGACCTAAAAATGACTAAGGCAAAGGGCTAGGGACACACTACCCCATTCATGACTTAGATACACAATTTTATATACATTATTGAATAACATCTACATGTTTCAAAACAGTCCTTTGTGTATGATTGTTACCCTTTCAAGGGGAGAGTCAAAAACACACTATACCACATACATGTACATGCATCTTTATACATGTCCTGTCAATCCAACTCTGTCTGTCTGTCTGTATGTTTGTCTGTCTCCCTCTGCTTGCCTGCCTGCTTGCCTGTCTGTCTCTCTCTCTCTCTCTCTGTGTACTGTAGTTAACTTAACTTCTATTCCTTCTTCTTATTGAGTTACCCCTCAATGGGCGAGGCCGGATGTAAAAAAAGCATGTTTGCATTGCTCATTCTGTCACCCTCAGAAAATAAAGTTCAATTCAATTAAATTAAACTCTCTCTCTCTCTCTCTGCTCCATTATGTAAGGTTTCCATCCGAATTCCATCACAATGTCAACACTGTCTCACGTTTCATTCTGCACATCTTCATTAGAGTTAGAGCTCTCTCTCTCTTTCTCTCTCCTCACTCTTGCCAAATACTTTTTTTTTTCCCTGTGTGTGTGTCTCTCTCTCTCGAATTTATCGATACCTTATCTTCGGTTGAACCGATGTGCAATACCTCTCTCTCTCTCTCTCTCTCTCTCTCTCTCTCTCTCTCTCTCTCTCTCTCTCTCTCTCTCTCTCTCTCTCTCTCTCTCTCTCTCTCTCTCTCTCTCTCTCCCTCTCTCTCTCTCTCTCCCTCTCTCTCTCTCTCCTCCATTGTGTAAGTTTTCCATGAATGTCCATCACACTTTCTTACGTTTCATTCTGTACATCTTCGTTAGCACTGTGCCTCTTGGTGTGCAGCACGCCTTTCTGCAGCTGCACGTCCGTCTCGTGCCCGACGAGTTTCTCGTCGTCCGTAGTGTTGTTGGCCGCTGGTGACTTGCGCAGCGTCATCAGGCGGTAGAAGGGTGGAGTCTGAGTGCGCTCGATGTTCATGTTCAGTGTCTCCACAGTCTAAAAACAGTGAAGATACATATAAATGTGAGTGTTTTTGAAATTGTTTTGTGTATAGGTCCAATTCATTCTTCTTACTCGGCGTGACGTTATCAAATGGATCGGCTAGCTTTAGCCCTAAGGGGCACAACTCCGCTCATACTCTCTTCGCGCCGCCATATTGGATGCCGTCTTTGTTAGTTTTCTTCATTGCACTCTTGTTCTTTTTGCGTATTTCACTGTGTATGCAGACAAAATGAAGAAAACTGTGCATGCATGAGTCCAAAGGGGATCTGCCTTTTTAACACAACAGCACAACATATCAAGTTGCGTAAGGCGAAAATACAATATTTAGTCAAGTAGCTGCCATTTTTCAGCAAGACCGTATACTCGTAGCATCGTCAGTCCACCGCTCATGGCAAAGGCAGTGAAATTGACAAGAAGAGCGGGGTAGTAGTTGCGCTAAGAAGGATAGCACGCTTTTCTGTACCTCTCTTTGTTTTAACTTTCTGAGCGTGTTTTTAATCCAAACATATCATATCTATATGTTTTTGGAATCAGGAACCGACAAGGAATAAGATGAAAGTGTTTTTAAATTGATTTGGACAATTTAATTTTGATAATAATTTTTATATATTTAATTTTCAGAGCTTGTTTTTAATCCGAATATAACATATTTATATGTTTTTGGAATCAGCAAATGATGGAGAATAAGATAAAAGCAAATTTGGATCGTTTTATAAATTTTTATTTTTTTTTACAATTTTCAGATTTTTAATGACCAAAGTCATTAATTAATTTTTAAGCCACCAAGCTGAAATGCAATACCGAACCCCGGGCTTCGTCGAAGAGTACTTGACCAAAATTTCAACCAATTTGGTTGAAAAATGAGGGCGTGACAGTGCCGCCTCAACTTTCACGAAAAGCCGGATATGACGTCATCAAAGACATTTATCAAAAAAATGAAAAAAACGTTCGGGGATTTCATACCCAGGAACTCTCATGTCAAATTTCATAAAGATCGGTCCAGTAGTTTAGTCTGAATCGCTCTACACACACACACACACACACGCACGCACGCACACACACATGCACATACACCACGACCCTCGTTTCGATTCCCCCTCGATGTTAAAATATTTAGTCAAAACTTGACTAAATATAAAAAGTAAAGCAAGAATACATTATTATATTCATTTATTTATTCTTTATCTCAAATTACCATGCAGACAGTGCACCAAAATTCACAAGATAAAGCTCTCAAGACAGGCAAATGAGGTACAATGCAGCTCAGGTAACTACTGCAAAGTATAATTTTCAAAGCATCCTATCACAGTGTTCACTCTAAAGGCACAACCGATGGACAATTGTTGATTAGCGCACTGCACACAGCAAAAAATAACCAGTTATAATCGTCTTCTCCGCTCAGTAACTTCCTTCCAGTTGTCACCCTGATGGTAAACAACTTTAGGGATCCTAAAGTGTGCCTGCTGACTGCAGTTTTTGGCCACACAACGTGTCATTTTCACTTTTGTCGAGTCGCCACCCAACGCTCAAGCACTGTCAGAGATCGTGCAAGGCATCCAACATGGCGGCGGATGACCAATTCCAGAGAGTTACGACCCGTGATTCTCATACCGCGCGCGCCGAGTAGAAATGCTGTTGTTAACTTGAGTTTCTGCAATGGGCCTATAGGCTGTAACTGAGTGTTTTGGAGTTTGTTTTCTGGAATTGTATAATTTTGGATATTTGTTGGGCTCTGGGAAAGTTGTTTTATTTCACTGTATTAATTGGATTTTATCATTTGTTTGTGTGTGTGTGTGTGTGTGTGTGTGTGTGCGTGTGTGTGTGTGTGTGTGTGTGTGTGTATGTGTGTGTGTGTGCATGTGTCTGTGTGTGTCTGTGTCTGTGTCTGTGTGTGTGTGTGTCTGTGTGTTTGTGTGTGTCTGTGTGTTTGTGTGTGTCTGTGTGTGTCTGTGAAATTCCGGCTTCATGCATAGCCACAACACTATCCTGCTCACCTGCAGTTCGTTCATGAGCTCATCTACCAGTTTCTCTGGTTTGGCCCGTCCCAGGTAGGTCACAACCCTCTTGGCCTGAAATCATAGGAAAACACATTTCAATCTTTTAAAATAAAACCAGATAGACTGCTAACATTCTAAAATTCCAAAATGTGTTGTCATAAATCAAACGTTCCAATAACCTACCATTCATGTCTTATTCTTTGATTTTTCAACTAAAAGATTACAATCGTACTTTATTTTTAACAACTGAGCCAAAAGGGAGAAGTAAAGGATTTTTCTACTAGTAAGCTTAATACCTGTTGTATGCAGTGACTGCTGATCTGTTCATCTCGACTACATACACTGTATAAATTTGAAAGCAATACTGTTGAACTCGAAATGGTGATCCTGAATACTAGCTATGGCAAGATGTTCTAATAAGTGAAGTAATCAGCAGAAGACACGCAATGTCTTGCTGTACTGTCATGTTGAACAGTGCAACACCCCCTTTTAAGACCCCCCCCCCCCCCTCCCCTAATTTAAAACTCCCTCCTTTTTAAGACCTTGTTTTTTTAGACTTTCTGTTAAGTTGGCGTCACACGGGCGATTCAATCGTGAGATTTATTCCCGCGATTCGATCTTGAGCCGATCGCAGATCAAATCGTAAGCCACTGACCCGTCACACGATGAACGATTGGCGAACGATTGACGAATGATAACTCCACTCGAGCGAGGCGGAAGTGACGTGTCACAGTGAACACGGCAAACGCGTTGTGCGAGAGCAGATGCTAATGTTCGAACATGGCTCTACCTTTCTGCATTATGCCTTTGTGAGAAAGAAAGTTAATGGTTCCCGAATGCTGTACACGCGTAAAACGTCTCCTTTATATCTGAGTAAGAAACTGTTGCAAAAAGTTTTGAATCGACGAAGAGACGCTGTCCGCCATTTTTTCAAGTCATGGCGTGAAGGCCGCAACGACGCGTTCTGATTGGCTTTGCGCTACGATTGCCCTACGACAGTCTCACGGGGATAGAACAAGTTCTACCGCTCAAAGCTACGAGGGAATCTCATAAGACAGAGTCGTAGCTTTGTCTTAGCTATTTTCTAAAACTCATTCGCCCGTGTGACAGGGAAAATCTTTGAAAAATTGCAGCGTGTGACTGCCCCATTATTAAACCTCTGTCAAATTACCCCCATTTAAAACTCCCTCCTTTTTCAGACCCAATTTTCTCATATTGTTGGAGGTCTTAAAAGGGGGGTTCCACTGTATTCTGCTGCATTGGCTCTTGTTCACTCACATATGGCAGGAGATCAGTGGCGGCCATGTTGACCAGAAGAATCAAGTAGCGGATGACCACTTTGAGGTTGGCCGGCCACCATCTGACCAGCGCTGACCACAGATCTTCTATCTCTGCTGGGTGCTCGTCACCAAACTGCAATACACACACACACATATCCATGGAAAGACACAAAACCCACTACACAGATATGTACACATGGACAGACTAAGCCTCAGTATCCGTTACTTTGCTAGGTGTTTCCCCTCCTCTCAAAGTATATTCGTTAACTACACTAGTCACTTTACAAATGGAAATTACATAGTATTAGGATGATGTTCAGCTTCGATAAAAATTCAGACAACTCGGAGAAGCCTTCCAAACTAGGCATGCAATCCTAATATTAGTTCATATGTGAAAAAAAAATGATAGTTAAAGTTTTAAGAGTTGAGCACTCTGGTATTTGCAGATGTTAACTGAAGCCCCCATCCCCTCCTACCTGCCTTTTAGCTATCTTTCCTGAATTCTTCAATCTCTCACCTTGACCGTGATGTAGAAGAGGTTGTTGAGCACCATCTCCGTAGCCTGTGTGGACCCCCACCCTTCCCCCTTCAGCGGCGGCTGCATGGCGTCAGGCTGCTGGCTGTCTGACAACCGTGTCAAAAAAGTCGTCAAAGGGTTGGTTGCTGGGAGCGACGGGTCAATCAGTTCCATGTTGTGTAGCCATGGTAAAAGATACTTCAGCAGAACTTGTCTCACTGAGGGACATGCTGTTTGGAATCTGTGCGTGATTTCTGTGCAGGAGACAAGATGAAATTATACCTAACCATTTCACCAAATCAGTACAAACAGATGTAGCATGTTGAATTAGTAAGCTAAGCCTGCTCTCTCACACAACCACAACAGACACCAGCCAGCTTTCCAGTCTACAGTTAAACCCCTTTGATTCATAACTTCCCACCTGCTCTCTCAGATTTCTAATTCATAAAGTCTGTACATTTACCGTCATTTTAGAACTTCCTCTCTTTTGCATGGGTGGGAAGCCCACATTTTCTCCAGCACTTGAACTCAGGATTCAGAATCAAGTATACAAAATAAAAATAAAAATTAATAGAAAAGTCTGTGCAATACCAGTGCTTTTAAGACCCACGTTTCTCTGATTTTTGTGTAAAGTTTTAAAAGTGGAGTTTCCCCTGAAACCGGCATATGGCTGCCTATATGGCGGGGTAAAAACGGTCATACACATAAAACCCCGCTCATGCACAACACGAGTGCATGTGGGAGTATCAGACCACAAATGAAACAGTTGAAGAAAAGTGGGGTTAAAATGTAATCAGTAACCACACAACCCCCAACAAGCCTACCTGAAAACATGGGCATGGTGAGATCAGGGTGCAGCGTGGCCAGCTGTTCTGACAGACTCATCTGAGAGCTGAAGTAGGACGTGGCCAACAGGACGTCGTTCAGTGGCTGTGGCTGGGGACGGGGGGTGTCGAACACATTTTCCTCCTGCAGGAAGCGCTCATCGAGGAGATGTAGCAGCTGGAGTGCTGTCTCGTGCGTTGACATGCGGGGACTTCCCACGTTCAGCAGGGCTAGGTTCAGCATGGCCACGTGGTCACATGGGTACTCCCTGAGGCAAAGGGGACAAACTGTGTGAGCATATGCTGCGTAAAAGTGTTCACTTACTTTCAAGCCATGTATCCGTTTCCCTAATCTTTCAAAATTATGTTGCATAAATGGTGAAAAATCAGCTTTTTGTTTGTTTGTTTGCTTAACGCCCAGCCGACCATGAAGGGCCATATCAGGGCGGTGCTGCTTTGACATATAACGTGCGCCACACACAAGACAGAAGTCGCAGCACAGGCTTCATGTCTCACCCAGTCACATTATTCTGACACCGGACCAACCAGTCCTAAGCACTAACCCCATAATGCCAGACGCCAGGCGGAGCAGCCACTAGATTGCCAATTTTAAAGTCTTAGGTATGACCCGGCCGGGGTTCGAACCCACGACCTCCCGATCACGGGGCGGACTTTATATTAAATTACATATTCTTACCCAACTCACATAGATAGCAGATTGCTAATTAAGGTGGTGGGGAAATATTCACAGTCAATATCTTGTAAGTACTTGTCCGGCAGCAACTATAGCCGGCAGACCATGTGTACTATAATGGCGGGTACTTGATATATCCCGCAGATAGAAATTCATGAATACGTCCTTGGACGTCCAATAAGCTGCATACATAACTTCTGCAAGTCTTCCATACTTGAGTACAGCTAAACAAGAGGCCCACACTCTGACTTCTAGAGTCCGTGCTGCCTGAAGAGGGAGGACTGACTGCCACACCCCCCCCCCCCCCCCCCCTTTCTTGCCATCACTTGTAGGCATGCCTAATCACGAATGACAAACAGAATTCCACAGCCACAGCTCTCCTCTGAAGCAGAAGGGAGACCCCGGCCTGTAATAGAATCCCTGGCTTCTACTCTGGCCGGAAACGAAAAGCAGGAGGAGTTCTGGTCAATGTGCTCTGTGCGTGCTCCATAGGAAGCTCTGACCAGCGTCATTAAGGGTTAGGCTTACGGCCTGACCCCCGCTTTCCGAATGAGGGCTAGTTCTTGGGGAAAGTTCGAGGCCGATCCTTATCCCAAGAAGACTAACCAGACTTCGAATTCTGGCCAGTGTTAGCTGACGCTGAGAACTAAGGAGTGGGAGGTCCGCTGCATTTGGTTTGTTTCTTGAAAATGCCAGCTCCGAAAGCTTAACAGACTGCAAGTCTTTGGCCTGCTAGGGATGCTAATGCAGTGCGTCCAGCAGATCATGTTCCAGAAGAGAACCTTCGAGAAAGGAAGCGATTAAAGTCTCGCCGAAAGAACCATTCTTTCAGCTGAGACCTTCTCTCAAGCGGCAAACAGCAAAGCTACATCCTTTGGCTCTGCGTCCTGAAGGAACACAAAGGGATCCAGTGAGGACGTAATTGCACGAGAGAGATAACAAATCAAAGTCTCAAAGACGATAATTCTAAAGAAGTGCAGCCGCATTCTTCCACAGCTCGGAGATCCTTGTCCTTGCAAAGAGACAGTTTCTCCTTGCTATAACCATCCTAAAGGATGTTCGTCAAATCCGGTGTAACCGGAAGCGGTTCCGTAGTTAGAACAAAAGAATAAGTTAAGTTCTTAGGCTTGGTGTTAACCGAGGCCTACGGATAGCGCTCAGCGAGTGATGCGCTACTTGCGCGGGTGACGCAGGCCAAGGCAATGCTTTCGCAAGTTCAAATGCCACCGAGGGATGCTCTAAGAACTTAAAGTTCGAAGATTTTCCTGAGAAGGCTCAAATCAGCAAAGCTGAAGGTGGAGGAACAGCAGATGACGACGCTACCACAACTCCCTCCGGGAAATCGTGTGTAGTGACCTCTGCGGCTAAGGCCAACTAACCGGAAGTCAAAAAAGGGGCATTCCCATCTGCCTCAGAGGCATCGTCTTCCACATCCTCATCACCCTGTTCCGGAGTATCCCAACGATCATCGAAAGTGTGAGATCCGGAAATCAACCCCGCAGAGGCAACATCGGCCGAAGCCGGAAATGATTGGGAAAACCCCCCGGAAGTTGGACATCCTTGAACGGATCCTCCATCGACCTGCCTCATGCCAGCTGAACAACTGGAAGCGGAAATGGTTGTAGCCTGTACAACGGCGCCGGAAACCGCCGAAGCGAACCGGAAGCCAAAGGCTGATGAGTGCCGACCGCCAACACCGACAGTGTTATTGGCGGAAGGCGATACCATCCTGCTATCGGAAACCCAACCGCGGAAGCGGATCCAGCAGCGGATCGGTAAGCATCAGCCTCTGACCACCCGGAAACCGCCGAAGCGATACCGGAAGCCGAGGCTGATGAGTGCCAACCGCCAACACCGAAGTGTTATCGGCGGAAGGCAATACCAGAGAGAGAGAGAGAGAGAGAGAGAGAGAGAGAGAGAGAGAGAGAGAGAGAGAGAGAGAGAGAGAGAGAGAGAGAGAGAGAGAGAGAGAGAGAGAGAGAGAGAGAGAGAGAGAGAGAGAGAGAGAGAGAGAGAGAGAGAGAGAGAGAGAGAGAGAGAGAGAGAGAGAGAGAGAGAGAGAGAGAGAGAGAGAGAGAGAGAGAGAGAGAGAGAGAGAGAGAGAGAGAGAGAGAGAGAGAGAGAGAGAGAGAGAGAGAGAGAGAGAGAGAGAGAGAGAGAGAGAGAGAGAGAGAGAGAGAGAGAGAGAGAGAGAGAGAGAGAGAGAGAGAGAGAGAGAGAGAGAGAGAGAGAGAGAGAGAGAGAGAGAGAGAGAGAGAGAGAGAGAGAGAGAGAGAGAGAGAGAGAGAGAGAGAGAGAGAGAGAGAGAGAGAGAGAGAGAGAGAGAGAGAGAGAGAGAGAGAGAGAGAGAGAGAGAGAGAGAGAGAGAGAGAGAGAGAGAGAGAGAGAGAGAGAGAGAGAGAGAGAGAGAGAGAGAGAGAGAGAGAGAGAGAGAGAGAGAGAGAGAGAGAGAGAGAGAGAGAGAGAGAGAGAGAGAGAGAGAGAGAGAGAGAGAGAGAGAGAGAGAGAGAGAGAGAGAGAGAGAGAGAGAGAGAGAGAGAGAGAGAGAGAGAGAGAGAGAGAGAGAGAGAGAGAGAGAGAGAGAGAGAGAGAGAGAGAGAGAGAGAGAGAGAGAGAGAGAGAGAGAGAGAGAGAGAGAGAGAGAGAGAGAGAGAGAGAGAGAGAGAGAGAGAGAGAGAGAGAGAGAGAGAGGCGGGGGGTGGGGGGGGGGGTGGCGTATGACGGTGTGGTTTCAATGTTCTTACTTTGTCGGTGCCAAACGACCCCAGTGACTGATTACCCGAATGGGTTTTCAGGATAGTCAGGTGCTTGTTGCTTTTCAAGTGGCTTTTGAGGGCAGTCTTTCCATTGGAGCCCTAGTTGATAACATTAACATCGTTGCACAAAGTGCACTGAGCTTTTCCCGGCAAGATGATTTTAGCAAAAGCATCGCCAACTTTCAGTTTCACGTCTTGTGTCTTCTGGCCTTTCTCGGATTTCCAGCTCAATGATACAACTTCATCGAGCCAGTCGAATCTCCAGAGATTTTTCTTGTACTTCTGCTGGTCAATTTCCCGGGCTAGAACGGTTTCGTCTCGCTTTAGCTTCCTCATCATTTTGGCAGGTGGCTCGAAGCGATGTAAAAATGGCGCCGAATCATTCTCATACGGTATGCTTATACTGAATGAATCCCCGATAGCTACGTTGAAACGGTGACTGTAGGAGACAAAGAGCGCGTTCCCATACGGATCGACCAGCAACAGTCTGACCGTTTTAGGAACCAACCGTTCAAGAATAGTATGGAATGGAGCGTCGCGATCAGCGGACCGGCCGAAAAACTTGGGTCTATACCTACATATACCCCAAAATTTTCTCAGCGGATTTGCACGAATCTCAAGAATGATCCCTGGAGCCTAAAAATTTACGGAATTCCGTAAATTTACGGAAGAATCCCATGTCTGAAAAGCCAGAGTACCTCAAAACACGTCTAGCGCCGTGCATTGAAGGAAAAGGAATGAGTGTCACCGGTATACATCCTGCGCATGCGCGGTACACCGGTAGGGGAGATAACCACAACGGACCGTGCCTTATATGGCATGTGGTTTTTATTTTAGAGTTATCTCCCCATGTTACCATGTAAGAGTGCTTCAATGTCTTAGCAACCAAACAAAGTTATTGCTATCTATGTGAGTTGGGTAAAAATATGTAATTTAATCAGCAAATATCCACCGATCATTTAATCAATCAACAAATCTCTCGGCAAAGAGCAATGAATCAATCAATCAATCAATCAATGAATCAATCAATCAGGCTCACTTCGTTCTGAAGACGGCGGCCAGAGCATTGAAGCAGCCATCGGCCACCTCTTTGTGGCCAGTGTAGCAGCGGTCAATGACCCAGTCCAGCAAGCCCTGGACATCAGGGTTGAAGTCCAGTAGCAGGTACACTGTCTCCTTCGCTAACTGGTAGATCTGCAAGGACAAACAAGTTCAATCCAGTCAAATCCAAACTCTGAATTGCCTTAAATTTGCCGTTTGGGTCAGGTGTGTAGTTTCGTAAGAATCAGCAATTAGTAGTACAGTGGAACCCCCCTATTAAGACCTCCAAAATTCTGAGAAAATTAGGTCTTAAATAGATCAATTTACAGAGGTTGTGAACAGAAAATCTGAGAAAACAGGGTCTTAAAAGGGAGGTAGTATTAAATTGGGAGGGGGTCTTAAAATGGGGGTTAACTGTACAGTGGAACCTCTGTTTAAAGACCCTCTTTTTGTTTGTTTGCTTAACGCCCAGTCCACCACGAAGGGTGATATCAGGGCGGTGCTGCTTTGACATATAACGTGCGCCACACACAAGACAGAAGTCGCAGCACAGGCTTCATGTCTCACCCAGTCACATTATTCTGACACCGGACCAACCAGTCCTAGCACTAACCCCATAATGCCAGACGCCAGGCGGAGCAGCCACTAGATTGCCAATTTTAAAGTCTTAGGTATGACCCGGCTGGGGTTCGAACCCACGACCTCCCAATCACGGGGCAGACGCCTTACCACTTGGCCACCGTGCCGGTTTAAAGACCCTCTATCACAAGGCTCCTTCTACTATACCACCTCCTTGTAACTCAGACCTCTTCTCCCCCCCCCCCCCCCCCCCCCCCCCCCCCCCATTTTAGTGTCACTAAATGTACCTCCATCTTAAAACTCCCTCTTTTAACATCAACATTTCTCGGGTGTAAAGGCAATGCGCGGCAGTACAATTAAACTTGGAGAATACATGGAATAACCTAGTTTTCTGGGTAGTTATTGAAGAGACTTACACAAATAAATGGAAATTTTTTTAACTACTAATGGACACAGACTGCCGTTGCAATGGAAACAGCCGCCATATTGGATTTCTAGGAAACGATTTTACAGCAACATCAGACATCAGACATGCATAATATTTGGCACAAGGATACACATGACTTGTATCTGCAATCATATGGAACGATATCTTGACTAAAGACTACAGTTGAATTTAAATTAATTTTTGTAATAAGGATTAATGAATTTCTAACTGCATATTCATTAATCTTTATTTCAAAAATTAATTTAAATTCAACTGTAGTTTTTTCTCAAAATATCGTTCTATATGATTGTAGATAAAAGTCTTGTGTATCTTTGTGCCAAATATTAATTAAGCATTTGTAATGTATGATGTTGCTGTAAAACCGTTTCCTAGAAATCCAATATGGCGCTGTGTATGTCAGTTTCCATAGCGACGGCAATCTATGTCCTTTAGTTTTTGCAATTTTTTCATTTCTTTATATAAGTCACTTCAATAACTACCCAGAAAACTAAGTTACTCCATGTATTTTCCATGTTTCATTTTGGTCATTCTAGTGCCGCTCATTGCCTTAAAAGATCTTCAAACAGACGTACCACTGACCCTGGTACTTGGTATCTTTGTAATTCTCCGAGTGCAAATGTATTATGACTGTTTTCATTACAAATAACTAGGTCATAGAATCCTTGAACTGTCCTCATGACTAGTTTGGAACCATCACAGAAAATAATAGAGAATAATTCTGCAAATTATAACTGAATCAGTCAAAGAAAGAATGACAAATTATAATCAACAAAACAGAAAAGGGGGAAAAACTTAAAAAGTGTACACAAATTTAAATGAATTGTTGAGAAATCAAGCCAAATGGGAAAGATCGAAGTACAATATAGTACAGACATTAAATGTTCTTTCTTCTTTTTTGTCAAATGTAATGTTTACTTTGCCTTCTTATGAATTCTATCCCATGATAGCAGACTGCAGTAAACAAGATGCACCACAACTGAATATCAGTGGCAACAACAATGAAAACAATATTGATACTGCGATGCACACTGGAGTGACAGGTCTGCGTTTCCAGTTGTCTCATTCAGACATTCAAATGTTTTAATTATCATGCGAATTCTACTCTTATAAGAAAAAATAAGATCTGTGTTGCTGTTGACATAGTTTCCCATTCAAATGTGACTGGGCCATGCCTCTACAAACACGACATGATCTCTTGTATTGACCATGAAAGCTGAGCAAAAGTTGTATTGCTCCCAAATCATGATACTGACAGCATACTTTTTACCTTTCTCATTAGAATTTGCACACGAGGATTCATTCTAAGTAAACTGCCAAGGAAAAATCAAAAGCAGTCTTTATAAAAATTGCAGCAATTTTGAAATTAAGCAGAGCAGATGGCAATATTCTGCGATTCCTTCCCACTAAAGATAACGCGCATTCAGCCTCATCATACTCATAGGTGTGTTTGTAGTGCATCGATCCAGTGTGCATCACTGAACCATCACACTAAAAGGAGTATCATCACAATTCACAATGGAAACATAAAGCATTCCATGGCAAAAACTGGAAATATTGAATTATGACGACTACTATCCCTAAAGGTCACGTAAAATTTGCTTGAGTGCGTGTCCTAGTTGGATATTTTCAATTGTTTCATGTCATGTATTTTGAATAAAATTCTGTTTAAACCAAAGGGGAAGATGATTAGAGCATATATATTTTAAGAAGTCTGTCATTTTTTAAACTGCAAACTTATTTTAGGTGTCGAGAAGGGTCACTGGTGGTCACAAGTAAGACCTTTGCACAATATCAGTAATAATTATAATTGGTTGCTGTTCATACTCAACCTCTCCTGCTCCAAATATCCAAGTAAACCATAAGCTATTGATGGTCATTTTTCAAAACTTGACATACTCAAGTCTTTCATACTGGGTTCAGAATGGAAGAAAAACAAAAATTTTGAAGCAAATACATGCCTGATAACAGAGTAAAAAAATGTGTGCCTGTGTACATAAGTGTACAAAAGTAAAAACGATAGAGCAAAATATGACCAAAATCCCTAGAGATCTGTGAAACTGATACAAGGATGTGAGCCAAACAATAGAGAGTACACCCTTACAACATGCACACCAATGAGATGATCAGGGGCTCACACCCACGTCGGACATCGGACATACACGAATATTTTTTTTAAATGTCCTATACATTTTTCATGCAAGAGGACATAATTATGTCTAATTGTTTTTGTCACTAAGTGGTCATTGTCCAATTATGCTTTCATTTGATCCGGACATTGTCACTACTTTCCAATTTACAGTAGTTTGATTTGCTATTTTATCGATGTTTTGCGAAGCAACATAAAAAACAAGTCGCGTAAGGCGAAAATACAATATTTAGTCAAGTAGCTGTCGAACTCACAGAATGAAACTGAACGCAATGCCATTTTTCAGCAAGACCGTATACTCGTAGCATCGTCAGTCCACCGCTCATGGCAAAGGCAGTGAAATTGACAAGAAGAGCGGGGTAGTAGTTGCGCTAAGAAGGATAGCACGCTTTTCTGTACCTCTCTTTGTTTTAACTTTCTGAGCGTGTTTTTAATCCAAACATATCATATCTATATGTTTTTGGAATCAGGAACCGACAAGGAATAAGATGAAAGCATTTTTAATTTGATTTGGACAATTTAATTTTGATAATAATTTTTATATATTTAATTTTCAGAGCTTGTTTTTAATCCAAATATAACATATTTATATGTTTTTGGAATCGGAAAATGATGGAGAATAAGATGAACGTAAATTTGGATTGTTTTATAAATTTTTATTTTTTTTTACAATTTTCAGATTTTTAATGACCAAAGTCATTAATTAATTTTTAAGCCACCAAGCTGAAATGCAATACCGAAGTCCGGGCTTCGTCGAAGATTACTTGACCAAAATTTTAACCAATTTGGTTGAAAAATGAGGGCGTGACAGTGCCGCCTCAACTTTCACGAAAAGCCGGATATGACGTCATCAAAGACATTTATCAAAAAAATGAAAAAAACGTTCGGGGATTTCATACCCAGGAACTCTCATGTCAAATTTCATAAAGATCGGTCCAGTAGTTTAGTCTGAATCGCTCTACACACACACACACACAGACACACACACACACGCACGCACACACGCACATACACCACGACCCTCGTTTCGATTCCCCCTCGATGTTAAAATATTTAGTCAAAACTTGACTAAATATAAAAAGCAACATAACTAAAACAAATGTCCAATTGATTTATTTTTGTTCAGGACAAATGTCCTATCACTTTTGCATTGTCCAGGACATTTGTCCTATGCCACCTCTCATGGATGTGAGCCCCTGGATGATCTTTGTTTTCTGCTTTTTACTGAGAGAAAAAAATCATTGCAGCCGTATAGGTGTCACTCTTTCAGTCTCTGCTGCACAGATGGAATCATTGACATTTGCAAAACAAAATATGTTTTCCTGAAGGACAAAACAAAGAGAAGCAATAGTTATTGATGCTGAGCAGTCACAAGTCCTTGTTCCTATGAAAGTTTTGCGCAGGGAGAAACAACAAAGACGTTCCTAGTCATGATTTCTGGTTTATTTGTAATGAAAACACAACTAAATGAAGATTAAAGCACACCAAATGATGGCTAGCCAAGAAAAACAACAACTGTGATTCAACACTGGGAATAAACACACCGGGGGTTGCGTTGTCCCATGCTACTTACCTTTGGTTTCATCTGAGTGCCCACACATAACATCATAAATCCCAACATTAAATGTCAATATTTTGTTTATAACTGCTGGAGAATATATTAAGAATAACTCCATTGCACAAGTAATCCCTATAGAATCAAGGGAAGGGGGTTATTAATGTATGAGAAATTAAATATTCAATACTAATAGGCTTTTGTTTAAATTTTTTTTTAAATAAAATAAGAAAAAGAGATAAGGAGTGTAAAAGTGACTAAAAAACAAAACAACCGACAACACAGTTCCTGTCTCTGCAATGCAATTTTGAAGAATGGCATGCCTGCCTTTCATTATAAGGTTGTTTTCCCCTCAACCTTTTTCCACCACTAGAAAAAAAAGTCAAATTAACCCATCCTCCTCTGAGCATGATCACAAAACCCTCCCTGGCTGGAGGCCAATTTTCATGACTAAGACTACAGAGATCAGGGGTGGTGTACACAAGAAAATGCTCAACTGGATGGGACCCAAGAGCTAGGTCAGACTGGTACAAACTGAGATTTGTTAGGGATTTCGCCCAAACCAACCCATCGCTTAGTTCCAACCTAATTTCGGCACTTTCTCCTGCACACCACTCCTGATTTTATGTCACACATGGATAAGCAAAAGGAGAAGGAGGGCACCGCTCACCTTTTCATCGCTAGAGCTGAGGAGAGTGTCGAGCCAGTGGTAGATGTAGCCGTCGTCGTTGAAGCCGTTCATGTCGAACACCGGCCCGCAGCACAGAACGGCCGACATGGCCCTGACTGCTGACAGCTCTTGTTCGCTCCATGTCTCCTCCTTGCTCAGTCTGTTGACACAAAAAACAGAGCATCAACCCTTTGCCTCCTGTGGCATGGGAAGCAAAGTACAGTGGTACCTGCGATGTGGGGCCCCTCTGATGAGAGGACACCTCCCTTAAAAGGACACATTCTGGGGTCCCTTTGTCTATCATCTCTACCAAACTATACCTGTCATGACAGGCCACCTGCAATGTAGGGACACTTTTGGCTGGTCCCAAGGGTGTCCTTTCATCACAGGTACCACTGTAACTGCAAGTTTTCCAAAGGTATAATCGGTGAAACCTCGTAAGAAGCCAGTAAAATCCGAAACAGATAAGTATCATAGGCAGCGTTGTGTATAGCAGGCGTTTTCTTCTTCTTCTGCAATCCCAGCCATGCTAAATCTTCAATCCGGTCTGTAGGAAGAAGTCCACAGTTTTTCGGGTTCTGCAAATGGGTCCTTAAACGGGCAAATTGGGTGCTCTTTTGGAGACAACTCGCTTGTTTTACTTAACTTGTTTTACTTAATATGGAGACAGGGCACCTTTATGTTCTTAGATTACATGTCCTTCAGCAACAAAACATTGATTCCCTTGTATATCTTGTAAGTGCCTGAAAAATGTCTTGTAATTATATTTTAGGTTCAATATTAGACTTACTGCACATCCGAAACACACAGGACAGACGGGCATAGTATTTACTGGGGTAATTCCAAAACATGTTACTCACAAAATTAAGACAATAACTTGTATACTTAATGATTTTCCAATGTCCATACCTTCTATCCAGAGTGCCAAAGGTGAGACTGAAGTGACCGCTCCAGTTGGCAAACAGATGGAAAAGACTGTAGCGCAGCTCTCGAGACAGCAGTGTCTTGCGATATTCCACTGCAAGCAAACCACTCTATATAGTAACAACAACAACAATAGCAACAACAACAGTAAAATAATACAAAAAACATATTCCAACAGACAGACTGTGGTGTCCTTTAATATTCCACTACAAGCAAACATGACTGTACTTATAACAACAAAAATAGCAATAATAACAACACACACACACCCTGAACACACAAACACCCCCCATCCACCCACACACACACAAACACCCACCTACACACACACCAAACACCCGCCCATCCACCCACCCATACACACACCCACCAACCCACACACACACCCACACACACTAAAACTAACTGGGAGTGTTGTTGATGAGATGTTGCAGAAAGCAGCTGAAGTGTAGGCGTATCTCCTGCAGAATGGGAAGGTCACGGTCGTTCTCTCCCTCCAAATACTGCCGTGCGCCATCAATGTAATCCACGAACATGGAGGTCAACTGTCCTGTTTCAAGGTCGATAGCTCCCGCCTCACTGTAATCACAGGTAGTCAAACAGTTCAGTCAGTGGAAGAAAAAAATGAAGCATACTGTTGCAATCATTCATGACAAGAGAATGCTCTCTTCAATCCAGTCTGAATGCCCTTCAGACAGCACTGTGTAGGTAGGTGTATTTTACTCTATATTTTGCAAAAACTAAATACAGGGTTTTTTCCTGAAAAGCTGACCTGAAAACATTTATGAACAATTTTGCACTGCCAAAAAAACACCAATTAGACCAAGCCATTTAAGTTCAACCCACCAAAAAATGAGGATTTGGATCGAGATTTTGAATCGATCGGTAGCTCGGTTAAAAGACATTGCCAATGAAAGCAAGTTTCACATTCTATCTACAGATGTAGTCCAACAGATAAAGGCTTGCTTTAACTAATTAAAGCTGAAACTAATTAATGGCAAAAAACCCCTTTGTTTACCGACCTCTGGCCAAAGACCTTGTTCTCTGCCAACAGCTGAAAGATGTGAGCCAGCTGGACGCGCAGCAAGTCTCGTTTCCGTCGGCGACGCAAGTTGTCCTGCTTTCTGTCGATGGCTTCTTTCAGGAAGGGAAGCAACTCCTCTGCCAGCTCCCTGTGACATGGAAGCAAGGTTATGATTGTATGCTTGTGATTATCAGTTTTGTTGTTGTTGTTTTTTTGTTAAATGATGAAAGATTCTTTGTTAATTTCAATGTTTTCATTTTCATTTTCTTCTAACTTTACAGAAACATCAGCTTTCATCACATCAGCATCTTTTTAGACACGTGCAAAGTCTTCTTCCTTTAATGCTCAAATGCCAGCTGTGAGTAATCTGACTACTGAAACACACACACACAAACACACTCACACACACACACACGCACACACTCACACCACACTCTCCTCCTTCTGTTCATCTGTTCACATTTAAAAAAAAAATACCATCATAAACATAAAAAGTTGGACCTACTTGAAGACAGCAGGATTACAACAGCCCATGCCGTTGACCACAGTGTCTCTCATGTCCGAGTTTTCACACTTCATCTGTGGCACCAACAGACGGAACAGATTGCTGGCAGTGACGCTGGATCGTGCCTCTGACTTGTCGGTCTGAACGTTGTCCGGGGACGCCCTTTGGAAAAAAGATAATGTTTGAACGTGATGAACGTGTTTTTGAAACTAAAAGCAAAATATTCAAAACTGTCAGCTAAATAAAGAATAAAGAGCATTCTTGAATAAAGAGCATTCTTCTACATCGAAGGGTACAATTCATTACATGCACCTAAAAACAGATTTGCAGTAACGTGCACTACCTGCAAACCAATGTCACCATTAAGGAATATTCAGCTAAAGCCTATTTGAAAATGAAATTCAAAACAAATAGACAGCTCATGTTCCACATCAAGAATCAACAAGTCGCGTAAGGCGAAAATACAACATTTAGTCAAGCTGTCGAACTCACAGAATGAAACTGAACGCAATGCAATTTTTCAGCAAGACCGTATACTCGTAGCATCGTCAGTCCACCGCTCATGGCAAAGGCAGTGAAATTGACAAGAACAGCGGGGTAGTAGTTGCGCTGAGAAGGATAGCACGCTTTTCCGTACCTCTCTTCGTTTTAACTTTCTGAGCGTGTTTTTAATCCAAACATATCATATCTATATGTTTTTGGAATCAGGAACCGACAAGGAATAAGATGAAAGTGTTTTTAAGTTGATTTCAAAAATTTAATTTTGATCATAATTTTTATATTTTTAATTTTCAGAGCTTGTTTTTAATCCAAATATAACATATATGTTTTTGGAATCAGAAAATCATGAAGAATAAGATGAACGTAAATTTGTATCGTTTTATAAAAATTTTTTTTTTTACAAGTTTCCGATTTTTAATGACCAAACTCATTCATTAGTTTTTAAGCCACCTCGCTGAAATGCATTACCAAAGTCCGGTCTTTGTCGAAGATTGCTTTGCCAAAATTTCAATAAATTTGATTGAAAAATGAGCCTCAACTTTTACAAAAAGCCGGATATGACGTCAGCAAAGGTATTTATCGAAAAAAACGAAAAAAAACATCCGAGGATATCATTCCCAGGAACTCTCATGTCAAATTTCATAAAGATCGGTCCAGTAGTTTAGTCTGAATCGCTCTACACACACACACGCACAGACAGACAGACAGACAGACAGACAGACAGACAGACAGACAGACAGACACACACACACATACACCACGACCCTCGTCTCGATTCCCCCTCTATGTTAAAACATTTAGTCAAAACTTGACTAAATGTAAAAAACAAGAAAGGTTAAATATTGGAAGGTTTAATTCAATAATTCCACATTTCTTGTTTTTAATATTTGAAGATGATTATTACCCAAGTTCTGGCGAGGAGCAGCGATGAGGGATGACAGCGCTCTGCTGGGCGATGCTGCACGCGAGGATGATGTAGTTCTGCCACAGCTGCATGTGCACGTCTTTCTCCGTCGTCACTTTCTTGCTGCCAGACCTCAGGATTGACGACGCTCGATTCTCGTTCATCTGGGTGCTGGGGAAACACAAACACAGGCTGATCAAAACATTAATTTCTTTTCCTTTTGTTGGAGTAAAAGAAAAGGAATTATGAAGCTGCAAGACCAATGTAAAACTATTCAAAATGCTAATTATTTGTTTCTTATAGTGGAATAGATGACAGGTCAATCTTAAGATGTCTGAAAAAAAGAATAGCTCTACATCCCATCCATTAAAAAACAAATAATAACAAAACAAAACCAGCGTCACCAAAAATCAAAACAAACCAACAAAAATCCCTTGTTACCATTTCTACTAAGCAGTTTATGAGCCAAGATGAGACTGAGACTGAGACCGAGACTGAACTTTATTTTACAAGGATCAAGATTTAAGGCTGGGACTTTTCTTACAATCTGTCCTATGGACAATAAACCTAGAAACAAACAAACAAAACACTACCAATATATACTAAAACAGAAACACTATAGAAGTAAAACTTCAAACCAAATGAGAGACCAAATGAGCATTCTTCTACATCACAGGATACACTTCATGTATGCACTTTAACACAGTTTTTCAGTGGAATAGCAAACAAGACAAACTATCAAGAACCCTGTCAGAAGCCCAATACTTGCACTACACGCCACTCACCTGGGGTCGATGGAGGGGAACAGAGCGTTAAGCCGGGTGTACACAATGGGCCAGGCGTGTGCGATGGCCCGCGGACACAGGGTCAGGGCGTGGTCCTTGGACACGACGGCGGCGATGAAGCGTATCCACATGTCCACACGATGAAAGCTGTAGTTGATCTGGTTGCCGTCTTGCATGCTACCTCCACCTGCAGGCAACCAGCACGTGACAGCTCGGTCCGACACCCACACCAGGTCAATGTTGGGCTGTGTCAGCACCACCAGCTGAAACAACAAGGGAGGATAATTAACAGTGTGTCTGTATGGATGTTTAATACATCCTTCACTTAAGATTAGTGGTTAACAACAAACCTGTAAAAATAAAATAAGCAAGTGTTAAACATCATACACACACAGCACTCACAAACACTCACACAACACTCACAAACACACACACAAACACACAATTATGTATTGCAGCACACAGACAATAATCATATTCAAAAACAAAATCAGAAATTAAATCTTTCATTCATCCACCATTCCCTAAATCTCAACAATCAACAGTAATGCTGGAGGGCCACTGGAAAAGTCCTTACCTTTTCCTGAAGTGGAAGGTGAGTGAGAAGCTTCTCCACGATGTGAGGGCAAGCCTTGTCTATGACATCCAGGAGACACACCGCCATGCCCTGAACACACACAAATGGAAAAGATTAAGCAGTGTATTGTACTAGTATTCTGAACAGTGGTACTTAACACATGAGGTCCCTCTGATGTAGGGATACCTCCTATTAAAGGACAGATACCTTCTGGTGTACCTTTGTTCATTATCTTTATCAAAATAGACCTCCAATGTAGAGCACACTTTTGGCTTGTCCAAAGGTTGTCCCTTCATCACAGGTACCACAGTTACTTTTACCTTTCCTTTCCGCCTGACAGTTTTATACCTGTGACGAAACTAGCTTTGTGTTGCTGTATGAAAACAAAAACACTGTATACTTCTTTTACGTCTAGTCTGTACATCAACTGATAAAGACAAAAACTGTGACTCATTCATTTTGCAATCACAACAAAAATAGGGATCTGTCATAATTCTGCAAATTCAAAACTGGATACCACAACATCTGTATATCGTTCATAATCTGACAGTTCCAGTGTCTGCTTACCTAGACGATGTTGGGAAATAATTCTGTTGGGTTTGTATGAGACGTGACAGAGTGAATACCCTTGCTTTTAATAGGACAAACAAAACCAGCGTGTTCCTTGTCATGTGTTTCAAACACACCCCTCGCTAGTGACTGGCCTGTGGATAGTTAGTCCCACTAAAAGCAAGGGTATTCACTCTGTCACAACCCATACAAAGCCGAAGATGAAGTGTGACAACTCTGACATGAGATACACTGTGGTCAACAAAATGGGGTGTTATAATCCTGCCGTCTACGAGTTATTTTCCAAATAAGTCCATTACCTTTACAATCTCCACACAATTTTCACTCACCTGTGTGACGCTGTAGGAGGCGAAGATGTTGCGGACCTCTTTGAGCAGGTGTATGGCTAGTTTGCGCGTCATGACACGACAGCTGCACATCATCACCAAACACAGACCCTCCACCTCGTGTAGGACGTCCAGGTTCATGATCTGCTCAGGGCTGGGGCCCAGAAACAGGTGATCTCCCCTCTCCTGCGAAAAGAAAGATATCAAAATGATGAGACTGACTGGCGCGCTTTATTTTTATTTTTTACTTCTCAATTTGGCTGTGATCGCAAACATGCTTGTGAGAGATAGAGAGACAGTCTGTGTGTGTGTGTGTGTATGTGTGTATGTGTGTGTGTGTGTGTGTGTGTGTGTGTGTGTATGTGTGTGTGTGTGGGAGTGTGTGTGTGTGTGTGTGTGTGTGTGTATGTGTGTGTGTGTATGTGTGAGTGTGTGGAAAAGGGCATTCAAGTCCCACAATTTCTTCTAGTATAACCAATCCAAGACATACACTTTTATTTTTGTAGAGACACAGCCAACACTAAAGGTGCACCATACCCTACTGCTCTATATTGGTTTACATTGGATTGTATCAACAAAAATATAGCCACACAAGACATCACACAGACAAATGTAAAGACAAACACATCAAATGAAAGCCGTGACTGACCCTGGCCACCTCCCTAGGGAGGGGTGCAGTGGTGGTGGTGGTGGTAGCATTGGTGATGGTGGACTTCCACTGCACCAACAGCTGCATCAACAGTCGCAGCGACTGGTCCAGCAGCTGTGTCCGGCTGTCCGAGATGTCTTTCTGGATGAACTGGACAAAGCCTGCAAGTAAGGATAAAAGTTAAGAATTTGAAAAATCAGTAAATATGAGAAGATAAACATTGAAAATATTATGTTTTTAATTGTTTCCCATTCCAGAGTGTTTTCAACATTCAGCAAATATGTCAAAAAATAATATTAAACCTAGGAGTTCTCTCTTTCCTGATGAGAAATTACATCCATGTGCAAGTAATGCACAGAAATTTGTGTGTGTGCAAAACTGACGTGTCGCAATCCAGAAAGATGAACGGTAAAATACCAGCAAATGTCGATGCACCATACATTTCTCGGTCAGCAGCCTCATATCAACACGACTTTCAGAAACGAATGCTGATGAACTGCAGGCCGGCTCCATAAAAACATTGCTCCTTACAGGGTCAACATGAGAATTCCACTCCAGCAACGAAATTCAATGCACCTCTCACTCTGTCTTCCATCTGTCTGCCTGTCTGTACCTCTATCTCTAAGATTTTAAGTTTTCTGTGCCTACTATGAATTGTTTTCTTTCTCTTAGTTTTAGTGCAGCACAGAGTAAACTTATTTCTTTCTCTGTTTCACTTTTTAAATTTTTTAAATTTGTATCACATAATAAGAACATTTACCATGGATGACATGCTCCTTCCACGCTGCTGACTCGGACATGAGATTCTGAAGTGCTTGAAAGGCCAACCTGGGGAGAAAAAAATGTGCAGCCACAGCTTTAAATTTATGCAGCAAAAATATCACAACACGTATTCACAGCCACAAATGCACTTGGTGCACATTTGCATACATACAGACACACACTCACAAACACAATCTACAGTGACTGCATCAACAGGCATACAAAAACCAGTTTATCTGCTCAGGTAACTGCTGCATCTTTTAACATTCAGGCACATGATCATATACTTCAACCCTTACCTCATGATGCAGACAGATATTCACTTATACAGAAACTAGGGTGCACCCGCACACACAGGCACACATACTCACACAGACACACACACAACCACACACTCCCCCCTGGGGTTGTGTGCACGAGAAAGAACCCACCTGCGTGGGATTGGTTGCAATTGAGATTTGAGATTCCAACAATCCGATCCTGTGCTTGGGTCCTACCCAGTTCATCACTTTCTCATGCACACCAT
The DNA here is from genome assembly GCF_037325665.1 of Littorina saxatilis. Lineage (NCBI taxonomy): Eukaryota > Metazoa > Mollusca > Gastropoda > Littorinimorpha > Littorinidae > Littorina > Littorina saxatilis. The sequence continues at coordinate 20,837,217 of NC_090250.1, read as the reverse complement.
CCAAGCTCACACAAAATATCCTCCCCCAAAGAATATTTTCCCTTACCCTTTGAGCTCCTCATCGACGTGGACAGTGAGACGTGTGAGAAGCTCCACCAACTCAGGGTTGCTCATTCCATCGGGCTTGAGGCGGGGGATGGCCGCAATGCAGGTGCGGAATAGGTCAATCTTTGGTTTGCGGTCTCCCCTTAAAACATCAAGCATGACAAAAGCAGTTTTAGTACCATGTTATCAATCAATGGCCTAGAACACACTGAGCTAACAGCAGAGGCCAGGAACAAACACAAGAAGCTGAGCACTGTCAGTTGCATTAAGAGACTGCCACAGTGGTACCTGTGATGAAAGGACACCCTTGGGATTAGCTATAAGTGTCTCTACATTGCAGGTGGCCTGTCATGACCGGTATATTTTGATAGAGATAATAGAAAAAGGGAAGGTGTCCTTTTAAGGGAGGTGTCCTCTCATCGGAAGGGTCGGACATTGCAGGTACCACAGCTCTCTCTTTCTCTTGCACACACACACCACACTATTTCACTGCTGCCGCGATTATGCTATTTGAGCCGCCAGGCAGCTTGGAGCAAGCAGGCCATAAATAGCGCTGGCGGTGACCTCTTTAGTTTCGCGGGGGAAATGCCAGCCCAGCGCCTCACAAAGCCCTTGTTCATTGTACTCTGGAAGTGCACAGCGTGTGACAAAATACGTGTTTCTTGGTATGAAATGGACTGGGTTGCGTGACTTGAACGTTGGATTACCGTCATCTTGTGTATATTGTTTCTCGGATATTCAGGCTTTGTGTATGTGCAAACTAGAGTTCCAGTGAGGATTCGGTTTGTTTGATTTTGAAGTAATACTGCTATCGAATCTACCGGCAAGTCGTTCTTTGTTGTATCAAAACGTGCGCATTGTATACCATTTTGTAACCACGCTCAATGTTTATACCAACGACCGACTGTGTTTCTGATGTTGCCGTCAGTAAGTACTTAGTCTAAACTGTGTCATAGAGTGAGAATAAGTTTTTGTGTTTGAGTTTAGAGCAGTTTTGATTCGTTAATCCACGCGCCTAATCAGTGCATGCACCGTTTGGAACAGGCACTCGACTCTAGTGCATTTCATCTGTTCTGTGTGTGTGTTCATATGCGTGTGAGGGAATGTGATCCCACGTAAAGAGTGTGTTTACACTCACATTTGAACCGTTTAGTTTGAAATTACACCCACTCTATTCCATTACAATGCACGTCATCTTTTTTTTCTTCAGCATCTCAGAGAAATAACAACCCCAACTGTTGTTGTGTTGTTTTGTTTCGTTTTGTCTGTTCTGTTTTGTTTGCGATAATGAAACAAACGTTAAATTGTCGTCGGATCGACGAGTTTTCTTTCCTGTGGTATATATATACAAGTTTGTGAGAACAATACGAGTGAAAAACTGTGTTGAAAAACTTTCAAATCGACTTGTGTGCTGCTATTGGATTACTGACCAACAGTTGCAGGGTCAGGTAGGCTTTTTGTTTTCTTCACATGCAGCTAACAATTTGCATGAACATGTATTGAAAGACCGTTTTTTCTTTCTTTTATATTACAGGCATTAATTGCACTATTTTGAATTATATAAACGCAAAACAAATTTCACATGCGCACCATACGCATGCCTATAATATGTTTTTAAATACGACATTAATTAGTGTTCTTTTTTTGTGGCACATTTAGGATGTTTTGTTTACTGTGTTGTCTTCTGCCGTCTTACATACTGTGCCGTTCCTGTTTCTTTAAATGCAACATGCACATGTTTTTCAGAGTGTAAAGAGTGGCATAATTATATACTTGAGGAGCAAACACTTTTTCTAATTCTCTCATTTACCCTTTCTTCTGTCTTGAAAATTGTGGCATGTTTTGTTTCATACTATTGACATACATGTATTATCCGCCTATGTGTTGTCGGGGTATAATATCATGTGGCACTTCGCGCGGATTTGGGTGAGCGCGCGCGAGCTACGTTTTTTTTTCTCCTGTGGTATATTATATATACAAGTTTGTGAGACTTGTATAGGAGGGCCGTGAGGTAAGCTTTTTTGTTTTATTCACATGCAGCTAACACTGTAACATGAACAGTTTTCTTTCTTATATGTTACTGACATTATCTACACTATTTTGAATTATATACTTATATAAACGCAAAACAAATTTTACATGCGCACCATCAATGACTTCTACTAGTAGTCCTTGGCATAATATGTATGTAAATATACGACTGTATATACTCTACTGTTTGTATATATTTCGTAAAGTGTTGTATATATGTATTATGTACTTGGGGATTACCTTTGTCTTTATCTTTCATTATTTTGTGTTCTTTTATTGTGGCACATTTAGGATGTTTTGTTTACTGCGTTGTTTCAAGGTGTTTCATTAAATGCAGCATGCACATTTTTTTTCAGAGTGCAAAGAGTCGCATAATTATATACTTGGGGGGGGGGGGGGGGGGAACACACTTTTTCTAATTCTCTCATGTATCCTTTCTTCTGTCTTGTGAATTGTGGCATGCATTGCAATAAATACAACTAAACACACTAAAAACATCAGTTCCGAAATAGGCAATATCTCTGTGGCCACCACACACTCAGAACGACTGCTATCTCTCTGCTCGACTGCTATCTCTCTGCTCGCGGCATCCAGGTTATCAACACAGCATAACAGAGAGCTGGGGCCACGCACGCTAGCGCTGCAGACAAAGAAGAGTGCAGGTCTGGCCCTATATATTTCAGGCGCCAGTGTGGGCGGAAGGGGTTGGAGGAAGGAAAGGGTAAATAGGCAGGAGGAGAGTGGTACTGCCGGTTATTTTTAGCTGGTGGCAGCCTGGCAGAGAGTACCTCACACGGAACACAGTGACACACACACACACACACACACACACACACACACACACACACACACACACACAAACACCGACACACACCCACACACAAGGTATCTACTTAGACTCACAAGATCAGTTCATCAGCCTCCTTGTTGGCGTTCTCCGAGCGTGTCATGAGGAGAGGACGGCCCACTTGAAGGTCCAGAGCACGCAGGATGGAGTCGAACGTCTTCAGAATGTGGGAGTAATACTGAGCCAGACCAATGTTTTTGGCTGTGGCGTCTGACAGCATTTTGTTGAGAAAGGTGCGCTTGTGGCGTACGGTACTACCAGAGGGCAGAGTGGCGTTGGACTGTGGCATGGGTGGGTCTCCGTCCTTCTGTTCCAGGCTGTCGGCGATCACGAGAAACGCTCTCAGACCTATGCTCATTCGCTGGAAATATACGAGTGAAGTAAAGAGCAAGGGAAGATGTCACAAATCAATCATCAATCAATCATCATCACTAGAGATTTTTTGTTAATTCTAATTGATCATTAAAAGCATCAGTACTAGTGTTTTTCTCTTCTTTTTCACAGAGTTGTTTCACGAGAAAGGCCAGTAGCCTTTGCTCATCCACTGCAAAGATGAATCGTAATAACATTCAAATCTAAAAAAACAATAACCTATCCCAACTTAAAATTTTCACTAAGAAACAACAACAACAGCTAAAAGAACAATAGCCTATCCCAATTCAAAATGTTCTCAATGCTACTTTTACAACTCTTTATTTTGCTGGCATACTGCATGGCTGAAAATTATTTGGCCAACCTTCCAGTATTTCTCCCGCTTACGGAAACTGATTCGTTAACAACCCTCACATCCAGCTAAGGACTGCAACTCTCACTATATTTTCTGACTGATCTATTGTATGATTACAAAACGTTTTATTACATGTACTATTGTCACCAATGATGTAAAGTTTTACCTCTGGTGTCAAAAAGAGTTTGCTGCTACGTCCCACACACAGCAAGTCAAAGATGATATCTCGCATAGCAAAGTCGAGGCGTTCCTGAAAACAGAACACCAGCAAATAAGTGGATAACTCTTTCTTTCTTTATTTGGTGTTTTACGTTGTTTTCAACCACGAAGGTTATATCGCGACGGGGGAAGGGGGGAGATGGGATAGAGCCACTTGTCAATTGTTTCTTGTTCACAAAAGCACCAATAAAAAATTTGCTCCAGGGGCTTGCAACGTAGTACAATATATTACCTTACTGGGAGAATGCAAGTTTCCAGTACAAAGGACTTAATATTTCTTACATACTGCTTGACTAAAATCTTTACAAAAATTGACTATATTCTATACAAGAAACACTTAACAAGGGTAAAAGGAGAAACAGAATCCGTTAGTCGCCTCTTACGACATGCTGGGGAGCATTGGGTAAATTCTTTCTCGTCCCAACCAATATGGGACTCCCCCTAACCCGCGGGGGGTGTGGATAACTCTAAGCAATTTGACTACAAACAGACGTGTAGCAAAAGCGAAGGGTAGAAAAAAGAAAGTGTCTTTAGGATTTAAGTAACCATATTCGATCATAATTGAATACCAAAAAGAACCCTGTGGAAGCAAACGTGAAGTAGACTGCAGATAAAACATATCATTTCAGCAGTGATCTGTACAATCCTCATAACTATTTTTCAAGGAACAAGTCTAGTCTGGCAAGTGCTATCAAACAACAATGGAGCGCCTAACACTTACTTACTGCCCGTTATGCCGGTTGGCATGTAGGGCAGCAACGAACACTAACCAATCCAAAATCAATGATACGTAGCACCGATTCATTGGAATTGAATACTGACCTTAGCAATGAACTGTATGATTTTGACAAAGATGTTGAGTGGTGTGTCCTTTGGCGTCACCATCTTGGAGCCTTTGGGAAAGAGACTGTTGACGATGCTCTGGAGTCTGCTCTGTGTGGCCGTGTTGCTCTCACACTTGATCCGCACCATGTAAACCCTAACAACAAAGCAGAACAATGTTGTGTGAGAGCGAGAAATAAAAAGACCAAAAAAAGACAACAGTAGCCTCCCTAGCTTGCTCCTCTGTCCGTTTGTTTTGGTTTGTGAGTCGTAAAGTGTGAATCTTTAATCTGTAGTTCTTCTTTTTGTTCTGTCGTCTGTCTTCTTTTCTCTGATTTTGGTCGAAATGTCGTTCTTTGTTTTTCATATCATCCTCGTTAAACACCTAAGAACAAACAAATAGCATCAATCCTAATTCAAACCAAACTCATCACAGATGCAAAATAATTTTAAAATACAGCCCCACAAGCAAAAATTGGCTTTCTCCACAACAGCCTCGAGGAAGAGACATATAACATTCTGGACAAAGAATGTACATTTTGAGATTATTTTAAAGTGATGGAGAGGCTGGCATCATACACACATGCTGACATGCTAGCACACACGCACGCACGCAGAACACACACATACTCACATTTAAATAACAAACTGAAGACAAACTTGGTACTTAAAACACTTGGCCACACATGCAAGGTAACTGACCAGACAAGCCTGTATAGGGACTCCAGGGCGACTCTGGACATCTTGTTGTCCCTGTTCTTCAACTGAGAGAGACACATGGTCAGGAAGTAGGGCCAGTTGCTGAGAAAGAACTGCTTCTGACTGACGCACAGCAGACAGGTCACCAATGGAAACAGGTGCTGCAAAGAGAGGAGTTCATAAGAGAGCTAAGATTTTACCTATTTATGTATGTGCACAAACACTTGCATACATACACATGTGGATGTGTGTGTGTGTGCGTGTGTATGTGTGCATGCATGTGTGTGTGTATGTATGCGTGTGTGTGTGTGTGTGTGTGTGTGTGTGTGTGTGTGTGTGTGTGTGCATGCGTGTGTGTGCATGCGTGCGTGCATGTGTGTGTGTATGTATGCGTTTGTTTTTGCTACTGCACATCGCTGTGAGCTCTTGCGAGAAAGGGCATTTTATAAGTGTTCATTATCATTATTATTACACCTAACCACAAATATATTCCTACACACACCATGCACCCTTTTAGGACAGTGCATTATGAAATATGATACTCTGACAATGCAATTTAACAAGTACTAAATGTTTTCAGTAGTCATTCTTTTGTAATGCTTGTGCATGTCCAAACCTGATAATCTTTGTGTACGAATCTGAAGTATACGCATCAAAAGATCAATTTCTTTAACCTGCTCACAGCTCCAGTTAACTAACTTGATACATTTCTTAGAATCCCTGTGAAATGTTCCCATGGAAACTCTAAATACTTTTTCCAAGGAAAGTAAGCAGGAACAGCTTCATGCAATTAGTTCTCCTGTGCACTTGAAAACACCAACAATCTTTTTCTCTCATTACGAGATGTTGTGTTTCAGGCAGGATCGAGCTCTCCAATCCTTCTTGCTGTGTACACTGGAACCCCCCTTTTAAGACCTCCACAAATCTGAGAAAATCAGGTCTTAAAAAGGAGGGAGTCTTAAAATGGGGGTCATTTTACAGAGGTTATGAACAGAAAGTCTGCAAAAAGAAGGTCTTAACAAGAAGAGCAAACGCTCGATCGAGTCACTTTCGCAGTTCTGAATATTATATGAGGCATCAGATGGACAGGAAGAAATTGCTATTCACAACACAATGAGTCACGTTCACATAAAATTTGAGCCCGGTCACTTTTATAGTTTCCGAGAAAAGCCCAACGTTAAGTTGTGTGTTGCCGAACAGAAAAGGCTAGTTATCTCCCTTGTTTTTCTGATAACGTTCGTAAAAGGCTACAGATGTAAATACTTTGATGTAAAGAATAATCCTACAAAGTTTCAATCACATCCGATGAACTTTGTCAAAGATATAAAATGTCTAATTTTTCCTTTGACGCTGACCTGTGACCTTGAAAAAGGTCAAAGGTCAACGAAACCATCGTTAAAGTGTAGAGGTCATTGGAGGTCACGACTAAACAAAATATGAGCCCGATCGCTTTGATAGTTTCCGAGAAAAGATATAAAATGTCTAATTTTTCCTTTGACGCTGACCTGTGACCTTGAAAAAGGTCAAAGGTCAACGAAACCATCGTTAAAGTGTAGAGGTCATTGGAGGTCACGACTAAACAAAATATGAGCCCGATCGCTTTGATAGTTTCCGAGAAAAGTCCAACGTTAAGGTGGTGTCTACGGACGGCCGGCCGGACGGCCGGCCGGACAGACTAACACTGACCGATTACATAGAGTCACTTTTTCTCAAGTGACTCAAAAAGGAGGGAGTCTTAAAATGGGGGTCATTTTACAGAGGTTATGAACAGAAAGTCTGCAAAAAGAAGGTCTTAAAAAGGAGGGAGTCTTAACAGGGGGGTTCCATTGTGCTGACTGCTCAGTTGCTGTGAACAGAGGGAATACTCACCAGGGTGTGTTTACGTTTGGTTGTCATGTCCACAGTGACTGGGTATAGGTCTTCCACAAGTTTCTTCAGCACAGGGATGTTCACTTCATTCTTCACCGTCTGAAACACACACACACGTCTTCCTATAAGTGCTACTTGCAATCACTGCCATGGTGCAATACATGTACACAGAACACAACACTTGTTTTCTGCATTAGACTGTACTTTCTGAAATCTGCCACGACTAAAATCAAATTGTTATCATTATGATTATTTAAATGTGATTTACTCGCATGCATGAAATAGAAGCACATAAAATTCATCAACAACACTGACACCCACACATGAGCAACGAAGCAGACAGACAGAGGGGTGGGGAGACAGACAGACAGACAGCGAATGGAAGAGAGAGGGAAGGAGACAGACAAGGAAAGTAAGAGAGAAAGGCAGACAGAGGGGTTGGGAGAGAGACAGACAGCGAATGGAAGAGAGAGGGAAGGAGACAGACAGGTGGGGAGAGAGACAGACAGGTGGGGAGACAGACAGCGAATGGAAGAGAGAGGGAAGGAGACAGACAGGTGGGGAGAGAGACAGACAGCGAATGGAAGAGAGAGGGAAGGAGGGTAAGAGAGAAAGACAGACAGAGGGGTGGGGAGAGAGACAGACAAACAGGTGGGGAGAAAGACAGACAGCGAATGGAAGAGAGAGGGAAGGAGAGTAAGAGAGAAAGACAGACAGACAGGTGGGGAGAGAGACAGACAGACAGGTGGGGAGAGAGACAGACAGCGAATGGAAGAGAGAGGGAAGGAGACAGACAGGTGGGGAGAGAGACAGACAGCGAATGGAAGAGAGAGGGAAGGAGGGTAAGAGAGAAAGACAGACAGAGGGGTGGGGAGAGAGACAGACAGCGAATGGAAGAGAGAGGGAAGGAGGGTAAGAGAGAAAGACAGACAGAGGGGTGGGGAGAGAGACAGACAAACAGGTGGGGAGAGAGACAGACAGCGAATGGAAGAGAGAGGAAAGGAGACAGACAGGTGGGGAGAAAGACAGACAGCGAATGGAAGAGAGAGGAAAGGAGGGTAAGAGAGAAAGACAGACAGAGGGGTGGGGAGACAGACAGACAGCGAATGGAAGGGAGAGGGAAGGAGGGTAAGAGAGAAAGACAGACAGAGGGGTGGGGAGAGAGACAGACAGCGAATGGAAGAGAGAGGAAAGGAGGGTAAGAGAGAAAGACAGACAGAGGGGTGGGGAGAGAGACAGACAGCGAATGGAAGAGAGAGGGAAGGAGGGTAAGAGAGAAAGACAGACAGAGGGGTGGGGAGAGAGACAGACAGCGAATGGAAGAGAGAGAGGGAAGGATACAGACAGCGAATGGAAGAGAGAGGGAAGGAGACAGACAGGTGGGGAGAAAGACAGACAGCGAATGGAAGAGAGAGGGAAGGAGAGTAAGAGAGAAAGACAGACAGAAAGGTGGGGAGAGAGACAGACAAACAGGTGGGGAGAGAGACAGACAGCGAATGGAAGAGAGAGGGAAGGAGACAGACAGGTGGGGAGAGAGACAGACAGCGAATGGAAGAGAGAGGGAAGGAGAGTAAGAGAGAAAGACAGACAGACAGGTGGGGAGAGAGACAGACAGGTGGGGAGAGAGACAGACAGTGAATGGAAGAGAGAGGGAAGAAGACAGACAAGGAGAGTAAGAGAGAAAGACAGAGAGGTAGGTGGGGAGACAGACAGACAGCGAATGGAAGAAAGAGAGAGGGAAGGAGACAGAAAAGGAGAGTAAGAGAGATGGACAGACAGACAGACAGACAGTCAGACAGCGCCATGCACATACATACTTACAGCAGCCACGGGCAGAAGAATCTCCACAAAAAGGCCAGCCAGTGCATGTTTGATGTCTCTGTCCTTCACCTCCAAGAAGTAGTGTCCGAGCTCCAACAAGAAGTGCACGCATCCTTCAAACTCCTCAATGGGGTGCATCTGGAAATATTCAACGTCCACATGTATAACTATCCATCATTGTGTTTAAATTAAATCTACTGATGAAATCATGTACAGTAAAGCCTAAAATAATAATTGTGATACAGTGGTACCTCCCTTTACGACCCCTCTCTTTTACGGGTCCCTCAATATTACGACTGACGGATGTTTTCTTCTTCTTTGTCTTAGCATTTCTCACCTCCATATAACGTCCCCCTCTCTAATACGACATATGACCGTCCATACGTGGACTTATAACGACTTTTTCCAAAATTATCTCGGGTTTTGTTTACTCTAACCTCCAGTCGAGCAAGTAGGCGATACGGACACAAACACGTACGTGCTGAAATCCTGTCCGTGTACAACATCACTTCGGCACGCAAACGGCTGAAGCCATGGTTTTTCGTTTCTATTTCAGGTCATTACTTTATTTCTATACATATAAATAAAATAGAGTGTCTGTCTGTCTGTGTGTGTGTGTGTGTGTCTGTCTGTGGTCGCCATACCTCTGAGATGGCAAGAGGCAGGAACAAGATAGTGTGCACGTACACTCCCTAGGTGCCGCAGATGTGCACCTGGGTTTTAGTTTCTTGATTCATTGTTTCCTTTCTCAGATTATGGACCTTCCATTTATTGAATACAGCCTATATGGTGCAAGACCAGTTCAGTGCCTACTGTTCACCTAGACTCGCTATTGCTCCTATGAGGGGAAGAAATGAAGAATGAAAAATTAACTGGACAGTTCCGGAAATTTCTAGAAGGTAAGGGAGATAACTCTTTTTTGTATCCAAACAAAGGAGGTTGAGGCAAACATCAAATCTTGCAGTAACAGATGATATGACCGTACTGGGAAGAATGCCAAGCGTTTGCATTACATCTATCTATACATATAAATAAAAGAGAGTGTCTGTCTGTCTGTGTGTGTGTGTCTGTCTGTGGTCACCATACCTCAGAGATGGCAAAAGATAAGCACAAGATATTTTGCATGCACACTGCCCTGGACCCACAAATGTGCACCTGGGTTTTAGTTTCTCCAGACATTGTTTCCTTCCTCGGATAATTACCCTCCCCATCTATCAATACAGTCTATATAGTGCAAGGGAGGTAAGTCATGCTTTGTCACCCACGGAAGGGAGGTAACTCTCATCAAACCAGTATACCGTGTCATTCTCAAGGGTTACCCCCCGCCCGCTATCATCCCGCCGCCCCCCCCCCCCCCCCCACACACACACACTAACCCTGCCCCCTGCTCCCCCTCCCTGCCTTCCAGATCATCGCGAATAATGTTTACGAAACGATCGCCTCAGTGAAAGATCACGAGAATTTACAGATTTCTCTCCCCTGTTCAAAAAGGTATGACGCGCTCACTCATGAGGTATGCGTGCTTTGATCAGACGGTAACTACAGTGGGTGTGAGAAGGGGTAAACAAATCACGAAGAACACGTTGAACCAAATAGAAACTTGCATTGCCTATACATCCAAATGTATGAGCTCACACTGTCATTTTTCTTATCCACATAAGATTCGAGAGGTTTCTGAGAGAGGGGAGAGCAGAAACACCCGGGCGAAGCTGGGCCTGACTGCTAGTTGAATAGATAAAGGTCATTCGCCAGATGTCTGCTTCATTTCGCCAAGAACTGTGCAGGAACTCCTACCTTTTAAACACGCAAAGTTACAGAAACGCTATGAAAGTAATCCGAACATCGAACCAAAACCGAAAGTTGTGGTGACGTCATGAAATTTTGCGATGTACGTATGCAAAGCGCGTGTAAACCTTTTCGGTCTGGCTAACAATGGCGGCCGACTAACACGGTTTTGACATCTGCAACTGTTCTTGGTTTTCCCCGATCCGTGACCGAATGACTCGATATACAACCACGCGTTTGTTTGAATCAATATATTCTCCTCAGAATCCCATCAGTGAAGTTTGAAGGTAAGTAGTGGAGTGTCCTAAATTACTCAACTCTGGGGACAGTCGGTAGTGCAGTTATGTCCCTTGACTTAACTTGACTTGACATGGCTACAATTTGACATCAGTTTTAACACACTGCCGCGGTTCTTTACGTCTGCAAAGGCTTATACGTTTTGTTCCTTGCGTTTGGGACACTTTTCTTTATTTTTAACCAAATCTTTGCTGGGTATCGTATGACTGATTAGTAGCTGGTATCGACATCGATGTGCGTATGCTTTGGGTCCACATGCTTTCGTTCGACCTCAGTTTGTTTATTTCAAACCTTAACCCACGAGTAGTTACGGGGCTTGATTAAACAAGCAAGAAAACTGTGTGGGCAATTAATTGAATAGAAAAAAGGTTACCATAATCGTTCAAGGAAATAATAACATTACTTTGTGGGCAGCATCAATCAAAACGCCCATGTCATTCCGGATCATTGATGGACCCGGACATAAAACAATCCTCCATGTTACGACCCCTCCATATAACGACTGAATTTCGGTTACATGTTCAAATTCGTTAGACAGAGGTACCACTGTACTACTAAAACTGCGCCTTCCCCTTCCACAATTATTATTCCAGTTCAGTTATTAACTTTATATTTGCCTTAACAAAGAGGAAAGGAACAAACAAGCAGAAGAAACTGTCATTCAAAAGTGCATTCATTTGTTCTTTTATGACTTTTTCTTTTATGAGTGCTTCCAAGATGTAAATAACCAAATGGTAGAGAAAACCAATCAACAAACTCACCGAAAAATTACTTGTTGCATGTGCCTGTGTTTGAGAGTTAGTTGTCTTTTATCAGCTTCAAAACCCTATGGCCAAATAAAAGTCTTGTCAACCTTGTGGACCTCCCATCTCCCACCCACATCCAACTTCCTCTCCCGTTGCAATTTAGCCCAGACCTGGGAACCCCTGTTTTGCATTTAGAATATTCTCAAACAAACTCAGTGTATTTTCGGAAAAATAGGTGTACTCCACACAACATTTGAACATCGATGATTCAAACATGCTTCGGGTGTGTCTGTTGCACCTTTAATTAGGTTTACCAATACCTTTAAAATAAATGCTTCTTTCAATGTGTGATGACAAAAGCTGTAAACATTGATCAAATGCAGAGTTATAAAGTTATTTTAATCATTAAAAGAGACAGAAAAAAAGTCTTAAGAATTGTTCTCGTCAGTTGTTTTTTTGACGCGACCGTACTGATCGTATTTTAGACAATCAAGCGTACAAAATACGGCGAAATCGTATGGGTTCCCAATTCAGTTAGCCCCTACCTTAACCCTGAAGAACTTGAGGCCTATGAGGAGACTGATGATGCTTTGCGCTGTGTACGGTGTCTGGTCTCGCAGCTTCAGCTCACGCAGCTCCCCATTAAACTTCTTGCGCACCGCTGAAAACCTGCAAGGATTTTTACAGGTATGAAATCATGACATGATAAAAACAGCCTGAAAACATGCCCCCATGGAATATTTTTTAAAGACGAGTCAATGCAATCCATCAGGTTAGCAGAGCGCTGCATGACTACTGAAGTTAACTAAATCTGTTTGAATGAATTCTTTGGGTGAGATCTGGCCCCGACAGACAGGTAAGGTAATACTAATAGTAAGGTATGGATAAGTATGTGCAGTTCTTCTTCTTCTTCTTCGTTGTTCATGGGCTGAAACTCCCACGTTCACTTATGTTTTTACACAAGTGGAGTTTTACGTGTACAACCATTTTTACCCCGTCATTCAGGCAGCCATACGCCGATTCCGAGGGAAGCATGCTGGTAATTTTCGTGTTTCTATAACCTACCGAACTCTGACATGGATTACAGGATCTTTTTCGTGCCCACTTGGTCTTGTGCTTGTGTGTACACACGAAGGGGGATAAGGCACTAGCAGGTCTGCACGTAAGTTGACTTGGGAGATCGGAAATATCTCCATCAGGAGGCTGCGGCCGGCATTTGAACTGAGTCCGACCTTCCAATTAGGAGGCCGATGTCATATCCACTAGGCAACTGCGCCCGTCTTATGTGCAATTAAGTTGTGTAAGCTGGTACAACCTGACATTTGGCGGAAGAGTATCATGCCTTAACCCCTTCACTGCCCACCCCGTACTTGATACGTGGTCATTTTCGGTTTGTCGTACGCCCATAACCGTATCTCGTACGGGGGATTTGTGTCGGCGAAATTTTGAAATTTTAAATGGGAGGTAAGCGTGGAAAACTGGTCCAAGCTCGAGTATAGGGTTGCTAAAAAGTAGTGATTTCCCTTGGACCGTCCACAGAAGTTCGTATCACGTGACGAAAACTCGGAGAAAGTTCCAGACCTATAATCGTATTCAAGATGGCGGACAAAAGTCGAAGTTGAACCCGCAGGCCTGTCTTCAAGCGCTACAGTGCGCTAGAAGCTCTGCCAGAAGTGTTGAACGACAATGATAGTGGCGATGAAGACTTAGGAGGACTAGATGACAGCGATTCCGACGACGATGAGACAGACAGCAACCAGCACCACCCTCTTTTGTCGGAGGCTGTGGGTGATGAAGACGAAAATGACTCGAACTTCGAAATGGAAGCGTGGCCGAGGAATGGGGCGTGGTACCCTTATTCATTTATGGATTTACCACACAGAACACTTTTGATGGCTGTAATGTGAGTACCAGATGTTTGACTTCATTTTCATTATACACTTTCACCTGTTTTTGCAGTGTTTTGTGTTGTTTTATCTGCTGCAATGTATGTGTGTGTGTCCGAAAACTTTTTGTTTTGTTTTGTGAAAAAAATGTTCATTATATCAATATTTACAAAAACATTTTTAACAAAATCCTATTATTTTGATATCACATAATAGCCAAGGGTATTATAAAAAAAACATGCCAAATATCTAAGAGATATCTCAATAAATGAATGAGCAGTGAACAGATTAGTGAACCTACCCCAAAAAACTGAATTTTGGCCCGGCACACAGCAATACCAAAAGGCTATTATACTGTGGCAGTCTTCTTCTTCTTCTTTGTTCATGGGCTTAGACTCCCACGTTTACTCATGTTTTTAGGACGAGTGGATTTTTACGTGTATGACCGTTTTTACCCCGCCATTCTGGCAGCATACGCCGATTTCGGGGGAGATACTGTGGCAGTGAAGGGGTTAAGTTTTGTATCAATGAGAAAAGATGAGTTCTTCGATTGTGCTATTCACTTTACAATGAAAATATAAAGATAAATAAAAGATAAAATAAAAACTCAAGTCACCTTGATGCTGCCAGTACTCCAATGACTTCAGCATAAAGATCAGCAATGACGTTGATGTTCGCAGCGTTGGGATTAGTCTGCAGGCTGAAAAGAGTACATATGCATATCGTATTATTAGGCCAGACCATCCAGACAAAACATGATTTTTTTTCTGTTTGAAGCTGTTTGACTTTTGCATGCAGAATAACTTAAAAAATGATTGAGATTTAAAATTTTGAGGGAAAAGCTAATTTTTTGGGTTTTATAGATGTCTAGGAGAGTTCAAACTAATGTGGGGACCTTACCCATCACGATACTTGAAGTGCCTGAACGCCTGATCAATGATGTATTGTACCAGGTCATCATGACCTGGGTGGTAGGACAGCTGAAACAAAATCATGCATTCATTAACATATTATTCTTTGTGCTAAAGGCTTATTTAGTTAGTCTCATTAAATTAATTCCGTTGTTCAATTAACAGCTAGACTGTAAGTTGTAACAATGTCAGGTTAATTGAGTACTTCTTTTAAAAAAAAATAAAAAATTTTATAACATAAATTATCTTGTCACTTTACTCTTATTTGTTCATGACCCATGCTTCCAAATACATCTTCAAATGAGGTTAATTCAAATGTTATTTTAACATTTTGTTAAGGAATACATGCAAGTGTACAATAACGTTTTTTAATTATTCATAAACATAAGGCATTTGGCTCAATATAAGAAAGATGTTGTAAATATACGCTACACTGAAGGCACAGTCAGCTGATTTTAAAAGTGTAAGCAATACTTAAAGGAGAAAAATACTGACATGAATTTTGTATTCAAAACAATGACGGTTCCACTTTGAATTTGATCAACATGCAAGTATCAAATAATTCCAGTTCACAGTAAATTACAATGCATTTGTTCAGAATCAACCTTTACCTTGGTAAGCACTTCCACCAGAACCAGACAAAACACAAACTCCACTGCAAGCTGCAAATAGAAAATTTATTTTTGCAAATATGCATCTATGACAATGAACAAGACAGCTAGCATTATAGCACTTAAACTGAAATGCAATAAAATAGTATGCATGTACAAATACCCTGGAAGCCCGTGCTAATGAGCAAACAATCATAGCTGTACCATCCAGGGATGTACGATGGCATGCAGTCATGTTACTTAAATATGTAAAAGTTGTAATACATTCAACACGTAAAGTTAATCAAGTCCAAAACTTGTATTGCTGCACTATGAACATGTCAAGATTTCTGCCACAAAAAAAATACTTACATCTCTTCTTTCACTCAGGACATCTTTGCTCCTAGAAAAAACAATCAAACAAAAAGTGATTTAAAAAAAGGTTTACATTCTGACAGAGAGTGCCGAGACATACCAGCTAAAATAGATAATTAAAGAACAAAGCCACACAAGAAAATTATATACGTGTATTGAAAACAAAAGCAACACTTCTGACAGGAAAAGAATCTCAGACAAGAATTCAGGACTGTGTACACATGTTCAAGACCCAAAGTCATATCTGTTCAGATTAACTAAGTCAAATAAGCTTGAATTAATCATCTTTCTTTCTTTCTTTCTTTGGTGTTTAACGTCGTTTTCAACCACGAAGGTTATATCGCGATGGGTAAAGGGGGGGAGATGGGATAGAGCCACTTGTTAATTGTTTCTTGTTCACAAAAGCACTAATCAAAAAATTGCTCCAGGGGCTTGCAACGTAGTACAAATTAATCATCTAAATGCGCTGGTACAGAAGACATGATGCGTCAACAAGTTACAAATTCATGATGGAAGAAAAAAGATGGGCTCAAGTAGGTTTCTCCTTCTTCTTCTTCTGCGCTCCCAACATCTCCTTCAAACAGTGACAACCATTTGTCAGGCAAGGCAAGGCAAGGCAAGGCAAAGTTATGTGGAATTCCTTATTCATCACTGAGACGAAATTGGTGGTTAGGATGGTTGGTTAGTTATTTTTTTAATTGTCTCTTCAGCTGATATTGCTATTCAAGACCGATCATGCATGTTTGTTTCCTGTCTCAGTTCACATGGCAAGCTCCATGCTTAAAACTATTTACAATCAGGTCTATCACTGTAAAAAGAAGTTTCTAAAAGTTTATAACTTTCACATTTTTAACTAAAAATCTTGTTAAAAATCTCCTTTAGACTGGTGGTTAGGAAAGTGTCAGAGATGATATGGGGTTCGGGTAGATGAGAGGAGGGGATTACATACAGCAACAAGAAGAACAAGAACAAGAATTTATTCCGCCATATAGCATAACATTAACAGCCATTGGTATTTGTCCTGGTGTGGAAACACTCATAGAGTCATACATCCATACACTCCTTGCATAAAGTCAAAAGGCTAACAACAACAACTACAAGAAGAACAAGAAGAAGAACAAGAACAAGACCCACAACAACAACAACAACAACAACAAGTTAGAGTCATCGCCGACGTACAGATAACTAAAATGAATTGACCAAAAGCCAACAACTGACCCTCTACTGCGATGGCGCTGTCGTGACTCCAGCAGAGGGCTGTCTTCAGGTGTGTAGCGAGTCTGTCGGTCATGCCAGGTAAACAGTGTCCGCAGAATGGAGGGCAGGCTGTGTTCTGCTACACAGCCCAAGGAATTTAAAATCTGCACAAATAAACCAATGGAGTCTTACAGTTCAGGGATGACCAAATCTCAAAAGTTTAACTCGTCAACCGGGCGAGTAACTTCAAGAAAGTTACTAGCTCACCAGAAATGTTGCTGGCCCGGTACATACCACAGTTGCTGCATTTGCAGTGTTTATATGGCTTTGAAACTCGATATTACAACTAAAAGTGTTGCATTAGACCAGAATTTTCACTGGCCAGCCGGGCAAGTTGCCAGGCGGTTCCTACTAGCCCGGCGGAATTTTTTACTCACCCCTGGTGGACGATTTGGCCATCCTTGCAGTTGCACCACAGATTAACTCATCAACACTTGTGACTTTTTGTTTACATAATTTGGCTCCATTTCCAAATAAAATTATTCAGATTGATGGCAATTACGTCTCTTGCATATGTATTTGAATAAGTAGCCAGTAGACAGTAATATAAACAAAATCAATGCAAAATTTATCAATTAAGCAGACACAAAATGATTCTAGCTGCTTAACAATAGTTTTCAAACAATAATAAAAGAATTAAACATTACTGTCTAAACTTAGAAGATTAACTCGATACAGAATGATCACAAAGAGTAAAACCTCTTGGGTACCTGATCAAACTGAGCATCCTCACCACGTTGCAAGGTTTTGGTGAGAGGCCTCTCCTGAAAATAAATTAATTAATTTCAGTTTACAATAAATCTCTTTTTTTTGCATTTGACAACACAGTCCATCCCTTATTCTAAAATGCATGACAAATTCACATTATTTTCTCTGTTCAATATCAACATACCAAAGCACTATTTTTTTAAATTAAGCTCCCACTACTTTATGTCATCGCCACTTCATCTACTCAGTACCAATAGATAACATGTGATATTGAGCAATTTTTGTAGAGAGCCACGTGTCAACTTCATTGGGTTAAAGAGAGTCATGCATGTTTATGTGCTATGTTCTTATTCTTCTAAGTTTGAATGATGTTGTCATAATGTGCTTGTTAAAGATGAATGCTAGCTGCTAAGATACACAATTTTCACTCACATCAAGACAGATAGTACATGAGAAAATCATCACAACAATAAGAATCTTGAACAAAATGAGGCAGAGCGTTGTTAAGATATCAAATAACCAAAGGGAAGTAAGCGCTCTTTATGCATACGACATGTGTAATGGAGTAAGCAAGAGTTATACGGAACCTTTCTCCTATTATTCAAGCGAGGATGACAGTCGCTTGTTCATTTCAATGCTTGTTATACTCTCAGGTGCCAGGAGAAAGGTTCCGTATAACTCTCGCTTACTCCATTACACATATCGTATGCATAAAGAGCGCTTACTTCCCTTTGGTTATTTGACATCACAACAATAGCTAAAAAAATAAAGCTCTGACACATAGCACTACATAACCAGATCGATCCCAAAACCGAATCTAAAATATTTGCCAACGAACCAGCTAAACACATTGAGCAATGTAACATACCAAGGGCTCAGCCAGAACTTGCTCAATTTTCCTCTCGCAAGTGCGGCAGTATTCTAGAAACAGAGACTGGACAATGAACTCTCCTGGTTTGCCCTGTGCATCAAGTCCAGCTGCTGCTGCAGCTGTCTCATGGCTCTGGTCTTTGCGCCATGGGAATTTCACCACTACGTCCATAGTTTGATGATCGTCTAAACAAATCATAAACATGTGACAGTTAAAACCTGGTAATCAACATAAACTACATTACTAGTAACTTAAACTTAAGTGCTGTTCAAATGGCCAATTCACCTTTCATCAAACTTTTGAGCAATATTTGTCAAAACAAAGGACAAAATCAAAACAAAACCGTAACTCAAGACAGACCCGTCAATTCCCCCTATTTACGAACGTTTTTACTGATTGAAAATAAGAACCACATCTTAGCAGCTTAAATGAGAATGCACCCCAAACAAATCTGGTAATGTTGAGGACAAACATCGAGTAATTACAAATTAACATCCGTACCTCTCCGACTGGCACCTCGTCCTGTTTGTGAATCTCTATCCATTGTCGTCTGCTTCAAAACTTGTCTGTAGCATCACTTAGTCCAAACTATCCTATCAGTTCCTCTAAAGTCTACAAAGGTATGCGGAGCATGGCTTATGTGACTCTTGCAAGCTACTGTGCCTCCGAAAACCCACACTAATTCACGTATTTTAACGTTAGGGCTATTTTTCCATCTCACTTCTGTCGCATAATTCTGCCCGCAGAGTAAACTTCCGGATTTCTTACGGACATGCGCATTGGAAAGGAAAGGACGAAAAGTCATTTTAACTTGTTTCCCTTCTCAACACGTGTTTTGAAAGAAGCAGTGTTCTTGACCTCCGGCGTAAAATGGGTAACATATGTTACTTAATTATTACACAGCCCTTATTTTGTTCTTACGGTGTCATAAGAACCCGTGCTAACGATTTTTACGTTTTGATTTACTCCAGAACTGTGCGTTCTGCAGAAAAGAAGTCTAGTTGACTTACATATAAACAGCAAACAGCGCTTGTCCGATTCTGAGCACAAACAATACTATATGGACTGAAGCAAGCAATGATTATGACAGTTAGAAGGTGCGACAGGTGTTGATAATGGTAATTTGATTAACTATGAAATGGACATTTCGAGAGAGAAAAAAACCTGCATCGTTTGTGCTGCCTCATTCTAGTAGTTGCTGCTGCCAAAAGTACTTCAAATAAAGATAGGAGAGTTGAAGTGTTGGCCAAGGTAAGGGAGATAACCGTCCCTGAATGGATTTTATCATATAGCTAGGGTACACCTTTGTGCGTGCGTACGAGCGCGCGCGTGTGTGTGTGAGAGAGATATTTCAACAAGTCTGTTTTTGTGTATTATACATGAAAAGTACTGTAAAAGAAAACATTCTCGGGCTATTGAGGTCTAGGCTAACGAATGACGTCTCACAACGTGCGTGGTCGTCCTTGGCAGTCAAGAAAGCCGCCGCGATCATTGCGCAGACGACACTTCTAGACCGCCAATATTTTTTGTGCGCATCACGTGCTCCACATAAATCGTCCAGAAACGAAGCAATTGGGAAACCTGGATTTATTGGACCATGCACCCATTCTCAATACATGTACAGACTTTGAAGGCAATATCCCTTTGAAGTCTGCTTATGTATATATATATACAGGGTTTAACCTGGGAGAAAAAGGCAATGGGACATTTGTCCCCCTCAACCAAATTCCGATGGGACATAGTCGAAGTCAAGAAGCGCCAAAGAGGCCTGTACGCGTTTTGACCAAAGATGTAAAATAGTGCAATGTGGTGACATCTGAGAATTAGCCGCTATATCGTGTTATCTCTGTATGTGAGTGTGTGTGCGTGTATGTGTGTGTGTGTGTGTGTGTGATCCGATGTAAAGTGTACATTTGCTGGCGCAGTGGAACGTAATCTCAATGCTCCCTTTGACGCACTGACGCAAATTGTGATTGGACATTTTCAGATTTAATGCGCCAATGGCGCAGGGCGCACTAGTAAATGAAACCCTGTATATATATACATGTATCTTTGAATTTGGCAATATCCCCAAATGCATCAACTAAAATTTGCTTTTATAGCTTAACATGTTTGTCTTTCTTTCCTTCCATGGCATGTGCCATATATATATTGTGTGTGTGTGTGTGTGTGTGTGTGTGTGTGTGTGTGTGTGTGTGTGTGTGTGTGTGTGTGTGTTAGAGAATCAGAGGATAAAATTGTCAGACTGTTTTATTGAGCAGCACTAGAACTTTTGTTTGTTACCTGGTACATGTACATGTAGTCTGATCCTTTGCTCCTCTGTGCTTGGGCGACCAATTTCCATTAAAACTGCTGCTTTGAACTTGATTCTTCATTGTCATCCTTTGCAGATCTGTTGTTTGCCTTGGTTGAGTTAGCAGCATGGCTGATGCTGGTGAAGGCTTACAAGTACAGTATCGGGAGAACAGTGGATGAGGTGATGAACAATTGTATGGACGGACAGAACCAAAAGTCAAAACCAGGGCCTGAATCGGAGTTGTTTCAGCATGTAAGTATAACTGAACGTACTGGATATGTGCATGCAGTTAGTGGCCTTTCCTGCGAGTTTGCAGGTTCAAATGACCAAGATTACAAAAACAAGACTGTTTAAACACAGATTTGAATTGTATTAGAGAATGTGTCCTTGAGGTTTACTTTAGAACAAATATCAGTTGGACCTGGATTTAATATAATTATGTATAGGTCCAAATTATCTTGCTACAAAAAAATTGTTCAGTCAGAAGACCTCGTATGTCAAAACAATCGAATGGTCGACCATGGATTAGAATTATATGTCAAACCGAAAAGGTATGTATTGATCATGACCGAAGACTCAGGCCTGAGCACAGTATCTTACCCCGTAGAACTGTATTACCATTAGGTGTATAGTATGCAAAGCAAAGCAGTTCTGTTTATACAGTATCTTGCCATTTTACTTTTTCATCTTTTGAAATTTTATTTCATTTTATAATTTATTTGCGTAGATATCTATGGCATGAATTTTTCTTTGCATAACATTTCTATGCATGTGTATACTTTAATGTTGCCAGTGCTCCCCATGGGCCAAGCGATCTTGCTGCACAAGCGACACAGCACAGGGGGTTGGGTTTGACAGAGCCTGGCTGAACTTTGACTGGAACCATTGTGGAGCATTGTCCCCCAAGTGTACGCAGCATTTCGTCAAAGACCTCTGCTTCTATGAGTGTTCACCAAATGTTGGACCCTACCTGCAGCCTGTAAGTCAAGCTTTATGAACTCCGACTGAACTTGTTTTCCACAGGGTGAAAAAAAACTATTAACTCAGGCACACTGGGGACAGCATGATTTATTCAGTCTCTGATAGAAACTTGTGAATGAAGAAGATCAGGTTATTAAGGGTGTGAAAACAGACTTGCTTTGTCTTGGTTTTATGGCTAATTCTGGAGACACTAACAGGGTTGTATAAAGTGGAAAGCAAACTTCCCAGCATTTGCACTGTGCAGATGGGTGGTTTTAATCAGACAGATTATTTATTTTTTTACGGTCATGCTAATCATGATGAAACTGAACAAAAAAGTGAAAGGTAATACTTTGATATTTAAGGGGGTCAATGTTTGCATGTGTGTGAATGTGTGCATCAAGTTAATGTCTACATGTATTATGCTGTCATTTTAATTTATGTTCTGGCTTGCATTGCCAGGATGTCAGAAAAGTCCGTAACAACCGTTACCAGAATGTGCCCCTCTGTCAGGCGACTTGTAGCAGTTGGTGGGAGGATTGTAAAATGGACACAACCTGCACAGACAACTGGACACAAAACTTTAACTGGTCAACAGGTGAGTTAAACTAGGGATACAACTGTTTATAATTTGACAATCTTTGGTGTCTTTGCAGTGAAACTGGGCAGCATAGCGCATCTTCACAACGATGAAAGTTCATTTCAATGCTTGTTATTTTCTCAGGTGCCAGGAGATTGGTTCTGCATATATCTCGGTCCCGCATAACTTTCACTTACTATTGTTGCACATGTGGTATGCATTTAGAACACTTATGTCCCTTGGTTTCTCATATCTGTAATTCTAATATCTGATTCAAATTGGTTTTGCTTTTGGTTGGTAAACTGTCTGGGAAAACCATTTAATCTTTTGTTCCTTTATAGATCTACTAGATGATTACCGGCTTCGCCGGGTACCGGCTTCGCCGGGATTCGCCAGGAAGAAGTAGAGCCGAATACCCGGCGAAGCCGGGAAGAAGTAGAGGAATACCCGGCTTCGCCAGGATGAAAGCGTTGTGGACAGTGACCTTCTAAAAATAGTAATGGAAATATCCGGCTTCGCCGGGATGAAAGCGTTGTGGACAGTGACCTTCTAAAAATAGTAACGGGAATATGGATTGACGCCACACGAAGGAAGGGAGATAAACGCAAAACACTGAAGAAGATAATGAAGAGTTACTGGGAATGGATCTGTGAAGATGAACAGAAAAACCAAAATCGGTTCAGCGCTGCGCGCTGAGAGCACGTGTTGAAAATTCTCATTGACCAGGTTGTGTCCGGGGTCTACCTGAATATGCCCACCAAATTTGAAGCAGATCCATCGAGAACTTGCCGTGCATCGCGAACACACACACACACACACACACACACACACACACACACACACACACACACACACACACACACACACACACACACACACACACACACACACACACACACACACACACACACACAGACAGACAGACACAAGTCGTATATATCTATCTATATATATATACGACTTGTGTCTGTGTGTCTGTGTGTGAGTTCGCGATGCACGGCCAAAGTTCTCGATGGATCTGCTTCAAATTTGGTGGGCATATTCAGGTAGACCCGGTACAGGACACAACCTGGTCGATATTTCAACACGTGCTCTCAGCGCGCAGCGCTGAACCGATTTTGGTTCCACCTCAGCTATTTTGGTTCCACCTCAGCTACCCGGGCCCCCATACCGACACACCAAAGCCAAAGTTCTCGGTGGATCTTTTTCAAATTTGGACACCGTATTCAGCTACACCCCGGACACAATATCATCGATGAGATATTTCAACACGTGCTCTCAGCACGCAGCGCTGAACCGAATTTGGTTTTTGTGTTCATTTCACCATTATAAGTCTGGGACAGGCTGATCTTTCTTAACCCAGTGTGGGATTTTCAGTGGGGCGACCACCCCCAACCCAGCGCGTCCCCGGGTGGCGGATAGGGGAACGGTCTTCAGATATGGAGATCAGCCGCTTGCGGCCGCGGACCAAACTGGCTCCGGGTGGGATCCCGGAAAACCTCCCCCCTGTGCTCTCAGGGTAGGACGTACGGGCCATGAGCTAAGGGTGAGGTAACCCCGACAGAAAACCCCGAATGCTGAAGACGGAGGACCCGGGCCGCACGGCGCATTCTAACAAACCACGGGTACACGCACTTACGCAAATGATGACACAATCAACCAGCACAGATGGAAATGGCGCTCGCCCATTGAGGACCCCCCAGGGTGGAGCAGCGTCGGGTCCCATGCCTCAAAGGGACCCAGCCCCAACTACTGGAGGTCCCTCCCGTCCGTCTTGTCACGCCAGGGGACGCGGGAGGAAAGTGACTGGCACCACCACAACCAGGAAGAAACCCAGTCAGCAGCGACCTTTTCAGGTCATGCACTGGAACGCAGAAAGTATCCTGAACAAGAAGACAGAGTTGGAGCATATCCTGCATGAGAAGAACATCAACATCTGCTGTATTCAGGAGACGCACCTGACACCCCAAAAGTCCTTCAAAGTGAGAGGCTACCAATGCCTTAGGTCCGACAGAACAGACCGAAGCAAAGGAGGAATCCTGACCCTCATCAGGAACAACATCAATGCCTGTTTGATAGAAACGCACATGGAGGACTCCGAATATCAGGTGATTCGAATCCAGACGAAGACATCAGAATTCCATCTTGTCAACTTCTACTGCCCCAATGATAGACACCTCGCCCTTGACACGATCCCCGCAAAGGCCTCCAACTTCATCGTGGTGGGTGACTTCAACAGTCATTCACAGAGTTGGGGATATGACCACCTGGATCGGAGAGGAGAAGAGGTGGAGAACTGGCAGGACGACAAAGGTCTCATCCTTTTGAACAGTCCCTTTGACTGCCCTACATTCTATTCCAGAAGATGGCACACTACATCAACTCCTGACCTAGCCTTCTGCACGGAAGACATGCACCAGCTAACCAGCAGAGAGGTCGGAGAACAGCTAGGTGGAAGTGACCATCGGCCAGTCTTTTTGACCCTGGGCATGGAGTCCTGCACTGAAGCTTCCTTCCCACGGTGGAACTACAAAAGAGCGAACTGGTTCCTCTTTGGACACCGCACCAGCGAACTCACCAAAGACATCAGAGTCGAGGGTCGAGACATCAACATGGTGGCGAAGGACTTCAACATGAGCATCCTCAGAGCAGCGCGTGAGTCCATTCCCAGGGGTGCCAGGAGAGACTATAAGCCCTACTGGAGCAATGAATTGCAGGAACTGGATGATGATCTGGCAGACGCCAGAAGGGAAGCAGAAGTCAACCCGTCACAAAACAACAACATCCGCCTCCAGGAAGCCAAAGCCAAATTTCTCAAAAAGAAGCTACAGGCAAGACGGAGAAGCTGGCAAGAGATTACAAGCTCTCTGAACCTTGAGAAGGATGGCAGAAAGCTCTGGAGGCTCACCAAGCAGTTGAATGATGAGAACACCAGCAGAGGAAAGATCACATTAGAAGAGAACGGGAAGGTGCTAACTGGAAAGCATGCTGCCAACCAATTTGCTGAAAGCTATGCAGCTGAGAGCAACCTCCATGTTAGCCCCGAGAAACAGAGAGAAGCAAGAAGAGAGAAAAGAGAGAGACCTGCCAGACAGTCGACAGTCGACGCCATGAGTCAACCACTCACACTCCACGAGCTGCACTCAGCTCTGAAAAAGTCAAAGGCGAAGAAGTCCCCTGGCCCAGACGGCATCACCAACGAGATGCTAACCCACCTTGGTAGTGCAGCAGAGAACAAGCTACTCGAGGTCTTCAACAGCAGCTGGCAAGAAGGATCGCTACCACAACTCTGGCGAGAAGCGATCATGATCCCCATCTTAAAAAAAGGGAAGGATCCAAAGAAGGCCACCAGCTATCGCCCAGTCAGCCTCACCAGCTGTGTTGTGAAGACCCTGGAGAGAATTGTGAACGAGCGCCTCAGGTGGTACCTGGAATCCAGGAACCTCCTCGCCCCTGAACAAGCTGGATTCCGACAGTTCCGCAGCACTGAAGATCAGGTCACTTACCTGGCGCAAGAAGTTGAAGATGCCGTTCAGGAACAGAAGCTGCTCTTCGTCACCTGGATAGATCTTCAGAAGGCCTTTGACAAGGTCTGGAAAGATGGACTCCTTGTAAAACTGCTGAGGAAAGGCGTGTCCAGCAACATGTACCAGTGGATTCGCTCTTACCTCTATAACCGCAGGGCAAGAGTTAACGTCGACCAGACCAAAAGCAAGAAGTTCCTCCTTCGTCATGGCGTCCCTCAGGGCGGAGTCCTCTCCCCAACACTCTTCCTTCTCTTCATCGACGATCTGGTGTCTGAGATGCCCAAGGGGATCAAAGCTGCTCTCTACGCAGACGACCTTGTGATCTGGTGCAAGGAGGAGCACGCAAGTACTGCCACCTACAGAATGCAGCAAGCGGCAGATAGGCTGAACGCATGGGCAGAAGATTGGTGCGTCTCCATCAACAAGGAGAAATCCTCCACCACCCTATTCACACTGTCGCCAAAGCAGAAAGCCGGAACCATTAGGCTTGGTGGAACTCCTCTGAGAGAGGATGAAGAAGCAACGTACCTTGGTGTCACCTTTGATAGACGGCAGACCTGGAAACCACACATTGCACAGGCAGAGACGAAGGGCCGGCGCAAGCTAGCCATACTCAGGAAGCTGGCAGGTACCAACTGGGGAGCGAACGAGAAGATACTGAAGACAGTATACCAGGGAACAATCAGACCCCACCTCGAGTACGGCTCCACAGCGTGGTCAACCTCAGCCAAGACAAACCTGCAGACCCTTGACCGTGTGCAAAACCAGGCCCTCCGACTCATCACCGGTGCAATGAAATCCACGCCCATCAAGGAAATGGAGAAGCTTACCACCATCCAACCCCTCTGTCAGAGAAGAGAAGCCAAGACTATGGTACAGGCCGAGAAGCTCAAGTGCCTACCCGACCACCCCATGAAGCACAGACTGAGCAACCTCGCCAAGAACCGGCTTAAACGGAGCAGTTTTGTACACGAGAGCAAGAGACTTTCTCGACAGTACAGGGAAGTCCTTCCACAGGACACTCTACCTCTGACTCAAGAAGAAGAGGAAACCCCCAAGGCAACAGAGAAACCAGGCATCCAGATCTGCACCAGTGTTCCACATGTTACCTCAGGAGAAGATCAGAATGACACAGCTCGACAGGCACTCACCTTAGCCCTGATCGACGAACAGTACCCAAAAGAGGCGTGGATCCATGTATACACCGATGGATCAGCAACTAACGCCGTGCTCAATGGAGGTGCAGGCATTCTCATCCAGTTTCCTGGGGGACATACAGCTACATCCAGCGTTGCCACTGGCAAACACTGCACAAACTATAAAGCAGAAGCAGAAGCTCTCATGCAGGCCGCCTCCTTCGTTCAGGACTCCGCAGACCCTTGCTACCAAGTTGTCTTCCTCTCGGACGCCCTTTCAGTCCTTCAGGCCCTAGAGAACGACAAACTCCCACAGCTGGCCAAAGCATTACAGATGGTCAGACAAACCAGAAGAGTTGTCCTCCAGTGGATACCAGCACACTGTGGGATACCAGGAAATGAAAGGGCCGATGAGCTGGCAAAAGAAGGAGCCGTGGAAGACCAACCTGAAAACAGTGTCAGCTTTAGTGAGCAGAAGACAATCATCAAGGCATTGATGAGGCCAAGGACAAACAGAGATGACTACCACACAATGTCCAGAGAGCAGCAAGTCAACCTCATCAGACTGCGTACTGGCCACAACAGGCTCAATGCTCACATGAACCGAAAGTTCAAGCTGGCGCCATCACCAACCTGTGCCTGCAGTCAAGAGGACCAAACAGCGGAACACATCTTACAGCGATGTCCCTTACTAGATGAGGAACGAAAAGAAGTGTGGCCATCACCAACTCCCTTGCAGACCAAACTATACGGCAGTCGACAGGAGTTGGAGAAAACGACAACATTTATCACCAGTGCTGGACTGATTGTGTAACTTCTGCGAACGCCAAGAAGAAGAAGAAGACCATTATAAGTAACTCTTCCTTATCTTCTCATTGAGTCACTTGAGAAAAAGTGACTCTATGTAATCGGTCAGTGTTAGTCTGTCCGGCCGGCCGGCCGTAGACACCACCTTAACGTTGGACTTTTCTCGGAAACTATCAAAGCGATCGGGCTCATATTTTGTTTAGTCGTGACCTCCAATGACCTCTACACTTTAATGATGGTTTCGTTGACCTTTGACCTTTTTCAAGGTCACAGGTCAGCGTCAAAGGAAAAATTAGACATTTTATATCTTTGACAAAGTTCATCGGATGTGATTGAAACTTTGTAGGATTATTCTTTACATCAAAGTATTTACATCTGTAGCCTTTTACGAACGTTATCAGAA
The DNA here is from genome assembly GCF_037325665.1 of Littorina saxatilis. Classification (NCBI taxonomy): domain Eukaryota; kingdom Metazoa; phylum Mollusca; class Gastropoda; order Littorinimorpha; family Littorinidae; genus Littorina; species Littorina saxatilis. Next base: position 20,809,002 of record NC_090250.1, on the reverse strand, counting down.
AAACAAGGGAGATAACTAGCCTTTTCTGTTCGGCAACACACAACTTAACGTTGGGCTTTTCTCGGAAACTATAAAAGTGACCGGGCTCAAATTTTATGTGAACGTGACTCATTGTGTTGTGAATAGCAATTTCTTCCTGTCCATCTGATGCCTCATATAATATTCAGAACTGCGAAAGTGACTCGATCGAGCGTTTGCTCTTCTTGTCTTCTCCATGTTTTCAGCGTTTACCTCCCTTCCTTCGTATGGTGCACTATTGTATGAGGGGGCATCTTTGGATATTCCCGGCGTTCTGTTACTATTTTTAGAAGGTCACCGCAGTGTCCAGAACGTAAATTGGACCCGTAAATTATCCTCACTGTAAAAGTGCAAAGGTCGAATCAATTTATAGCCACGCGAAAAATACACTGTCATCTATCTCTCTATAGATACGGCTTCTCTGTGTTTGTGTGTGTGTGTGTGTGTGTGTGTCTCTATGTGAGCAACACCTGTGCATTGTTCAGTTCTGTTTGTGATGTGGTCTGGCGGCTTTTGTGTAATTTTATGTACTGGCCTTCCTTTGAGAAGCCATAACAGTTCAAAAGGGCTTAGAGATAAGCTCTAACTTGCTCAGTCCTGTTTGAGTGGAGTTCGCCTCCAAAGGTGATTAACACGGTTACATTCGTCGACAAGGATGGGACTCGATATGGTCAGGAATGGCATTATGGCCACTGAATCATTTTCGTGCTGTTCCCATTCCACGAATCTGGGAGGGACCTAAGCTTGGCGGGTCCATTGTTCGGACCCGGCGAAGCCGGCGTACGGCTCTAAGTACTTCTTCCCGGCGAAGCCGGCTACCCGGCGAAGCGGGTATTCATTCTAGTATATATATATAGATGTATTAGCATCCATTTCGTATGTTTTTTTCTGCCTGTATTGATCACTTTTTCCAATAATTGCTAAAGACAGTTTCATGTACCTGACAACGTGTTTTTGTAATGCTATATATGGTTAACTTTACCAGGCATATAAATCTGTTGCTGTGCAGGACAAAACAAGTGCCCCACCGATGCTACGTGTGACACATTTAAAAAGGTATTCAAGAATGCCACACATTTTTGTGAAAATATTTGGGACCATGGCTTCAGGGTGGTGCCTGACACCCAGGACTGTTTTCGACTCTGGTTTTCTGACGACGAAAATCCAAACGAAGCCGTGGCCAGGAAGGAAGCAGCAAGAATGCTGGGGGTATCAGGATCAAGTGTTAAAGTTGTTGCTTCTTGTTATGTTTTTGTTGTTATGGCATTGTTTGTGTTCATTGCTTTGGGATGATTGCTGGGGGTGTATGTACCCTTTCAGTTGACATGAATGCTTGTACTGATCCTGCCTGCTCTTGACTGCCATATTTACATTGGGAAAAAACATTTGTCGTCACAATTGACGTGCCCCAAATGAAATATTTTGGCGGAGTCTTAGGTGACTTTCTAAGATGCCATTTTGGAGAGAAAAAAGCAGGTTTGCTGGCAATTTTTAACTAAAAAAATCCAAATAAATAAGACACACCTGTAACAATTTACACAAAAATGCTCAGTGACTATGGTAATTAATTACACAACTGTGAATAGACGAATATTCTACCCTTCAGGGTTGGAGTCCTGATTCAGTTCATTGTTTTGCTAATTTTGCAGTATTGGTGACAAAGCGCTTTGTGTTGGGGAATTCAGATATGTAAACGAGCAAATGCAAGCAAGTTCCATTGCTGTCAGGAGTGAATTTATAGTCTGCAAAGACTGCCTTAATAGAGCGTTTAAAATTTAATTTAGTTTATCCTACTCAGTGGTGAAATCTTTCAAAATGGCAAACCCAATTTAAAGTGTGTAGGTCTCAAACTGATTTGAGACATTCATGGTGTTTTTGTTTTGTTTTATTTTTTCAAGACTATATCCCTTTCATGCCCAAATAACTGAACTTTAAGTTTTGCTTAGGGTTGATAGTACTAGTATGCACTTGCATGGAGAAGGAAAATTGCGGGGGTTGTTGAGAACTTCTGCAATGTGTGAAGCAGAAGGGGTCTAATTTGATACACAGAGTTGTTGTACTGTATTTCCTGGAGGTATTCTTTCTGTTTCCAGGAAAAACTAAGTATGCTCTCTTGATTTTTGCTAGTAACTGTGGTTTAAAAAGGCGCTGTGGACATTACACACAGAAATCTTTGTGAAAAGTTTTTTTTTAATCTCACAATGCCTGGGAAATGGTTTATATATTTTGAGCATGGGAGCCATTTTCCCGTGCTTCATTAATCGATGTCTTCCGTTATGATGGCAAGAGAGGAGTTGAGTGATTTCAAGCCCCCCGCGGGTTAGGGAGAAGAATTTACCCGATGCTCCCCAGCATGTCGTAAGAGGCGACTAACGGATTCTGTTTCTCCTTTTACCCTTGTTAAGTGTTTCTTGTATAGAATATAGTCAATGTTTGTAAAGATTTTAGTCAAGCAGTATGTAAGAAATGTTAAGTCCTTTGTACTGGAAACTTGCATTCTTCCAGTAAGGTAATATATTGTACTACGTTGCAAGCCCCTGGAGCAAATTTTTGATTAGTGCTTTTGTGAACAAGAAACAATTGACAAGTGGCTCTATCCCATCTCCCCCCTTTCCCTGTCGCGATATAACCTTCGTGGTTGAAAACGACGTTAAACACCAAATAAAGAAAGAAAGATCTCTGTCCAATCACCTTGTACATACTACCATCCACCGACTACAAAGTCTGTATACTGCAGAAATTCTTGCTAAGGTCACCAGCACTTAAATGTCCTTTGGAAGATGAAACTGTGTTAATTGACTTGTCGCTGAGGCTTTTTAAATGCACAAAGTATTTTGCATTGGAAATGAAGGAACATCCAATTTTGTGATTTTTGTGTTTACTTGACTTATTTTTTGTCTTCAGTCTGCTTTTTGAGCATATTTTTGTTTGACACTTTTTCTTTCTTCTTTTTTCTCTCAAAAAAATGTAACTTTTTATATGACTGCATGCATAAAACAGCATTCTCTTTTCTTTATATCAAATATCTTGAGCTGTGTATTAATTTCCCATCTTTACATTTTTGTAGTCAGATCCTGTTGTTATTTACAGTCATATTAAACAAGATTGATGACTTCATGCTTGACTGAATGTTGTGCTTTTGTGCAGTGGACATGAGAGTGTCTGTACTTGATCAATATGTGTCTTTTGTTTGATATGAACATTAGTTTTGTCATATTTTATTGTTGTTATTTAAACCCCCCGCGGGTTAGGGAGAAGAATTTACGGGTTAGGGAGAAGAATTTACTCGATGCTCCCCAGCATGTCGTAAGAGGCGACTAACGGATTATGTTTCTCTTTTTACCCTTGTTAAGTGTTTCTTGTATAGAATATAGTCAATTTTTGTAAAGATTTTAGTCAAGCAGTATGTAAGAAATGTTAAGTCCTTTGTACTGGAAACTTGCATTCTCCCAGTAAGGTAATACATTGTACTACGTTGCAAGCCCCTGGAGCAAATTTTTGATTAGTGCTTTTGTGAACAATTGACAAGTGGCTCTATCCCATCTCCCCCCCTTTCCCCGTCGCGATATAACCTTCGTGGTTGATAACGACGTTAAACACCAAATAAAGAAAGAAAGAAAGTTGTTATTTTCAGCTATTTTAAACAAAATTGATGACTTTATGCTTGACTTAATTTTGTACAGTGGACATTAGAGTGTCTGTACTTGATCAATATCCGTCTTTTGTTAGATCTGAACATTAGTTTTGTCATATTTTATTGTTGTTTTTTACAGTCATATTAAACAAGATTGATGACTTCATGCTTGACTGAATTTTGTGCAGTGGACATTAGTCATTAGAGTGTCTGTACTTGATCAATATTGTCTTTTGTTAGATCTGAACATTAATTGTGTCATATTTTCTTGTTTACCACCTGTATTTACATGTGTTCCAGTGTACATTTATTTCAGAGTGCCATTAAATGCACCACCATAAACATTTTAAAGTCTCGTAAAGCAAAATCTGACATTGTGATGAGGAAATGTTGTCTCCCTTGGTCTCCCTGTGTGTGTGTGTGTGTGTGTGTGTATGTGTGTGTTTGACAGGAATCTTCGAAACCATGCAATACTAGATTTGATGTTTGTGTTTGCAGACATCTAAAAAAAAAAAGTCAGCCTGGCTAAAATGTCTGTTAATTTGCTTTTGATTTTGTTTTCTGTGTTGAACTTTGTTTCTTGAAGTTACCAATCCTTTCTGTGAAAATCCTCTTTGAAATCACGACACATTCACCCAGGCTTGTCCCTGGAATAAGAGCATTCTTCGACTAAGACACATAGCAAACATCGACTACAGCATGTTAGCTGTCTGTGCAGCGTGGACATTTAAATTATTGCTGAAGTAATTTCGCAAGAGACTGCACCTATGTCACTGCGAAATTATTTCAGCGAAGAATTCCCCCTTTGATGTGCACAGAACACAGTAAAGCTGTTGAGGTTTAGTAATTGTCAAAATTGGGAGACTGTTCTTATCCCATGCAAAGGCTTTGACAGAACCGAGGTGGTGTACGTGATTGTTTACACAGAAAGGATTAAATATCTAAAAGATACAATAGCAAATCTGAACGAAGTAACAAGTCATGGGGTTGTCAGTATATTAGCCCCCCCATGTTTTTTGACTCACATGCGAAGCAAAAGTGAGTCTATGTACTCACCCGAGTCGTCCGTCCGTCCGGAAAACTTTAACGTTGGATATTTCTTGGACACTATTCAGTCTATCAGTACCAAATTTGGCAAGATGGTGTATGATGACAAGGCCCCAAAAAACATACATAGCATCTTGACCTTGCTTCAAGGTCAAGGTCGCAGGGGCCATAAATGTTGCCTAAAAAACAGCTATTTTTCACATTTTCTCTGAAGTTTTTGAGATTGAATACCTCACCTATATATGATATATAGGGCAAAGTAAGCCCCATCTTTTGATACCAGTTTGGTTTACCTTGCTTCAAGGTCAAGGTCACAGGAGCTCTTCAAAGTTGGATTGTATACATATTTTGAAGTGACCTTGACCCTGAACTATGGAAGATAACTGTTTCAAACTTTAAAATTATGTGGGGCACATGTTATGCTTTCATCATGAGACACATTTGGTCACATATGATCATGGTCAAGGTCACTTTGACCCTTATGAAATGTGACCAAAATAAGGTAGTGAACCACTAAAAGTGACCATATCTCATGGTAGAAAGAGCCAATAAGCACCATTGTACTTCCTATGTCTGGAATTAACAGCTTTGTGTTGCATGACCTTGGATGACCTTGACCTTGGGTCAAGGTCACATGTATTTTGGTAGGAAAAATGTGTAAAGCAGTTCTTAGTGTATGATGTCATTGCTAGGTTTAGGTCAAGCATGTGAGTCGTATGGGCTTTGCCCTTCTTGTTTGTTCACGCAAGAGAACACTATTATACATTAACTCACATTTTGCCTCAAAAGCTGGTTCAGTAATGTCCCACAGCCCATGATCTAAAGAGTGTGTGCGTTTGTCTTTTCTTGATCTGCATGGTCACCAATTTTGCTTGAGATTTCTGCTTTTACCTCCCCTATGTGTGTTCTGTTCAATTTTGCTTTCATGCAACAGTTTTTTTGGATGGTAATTACCATTTCAAAATAAAGTGCCTTACATAAGAGTTAAAGTTTCAGGTGAGGGTACTGGTTTTTTTTCCCGCAGTGGGGCACTGTGGTTATGAAATTAAAGGCCCCTCCTGTTTTTGGAACCGCAGGAGCTTTCTAGTTTGCTGTTAGGTAGATTTTTGGTTCCTCTTTCCTGTCATGCTCTCTTTTTCTTCATGAATTCTTTTCTTTTTTCTGCCTTCTTGCTCATTCACCTGTATTTTTTCCAAAAATCTCTTCTCTTGCCGCTTGTCTCGCGATTCATGTATAGTTTAATCTGTTAGTGTTCTGATGTAAGTCCAGCAGTAGATAGGTTAAGCCTATTTTAACATACTGGAAACTGGTAATCTTCCAGTAGGTATTAATTTAGTTTTACTAAAGCCTGCTGGGACACAAGTAATGGGTTAGTGCATTTGTAAACAGGAATCGCTTGACAAGTGGCCCCCTTCACCCCCCCCTTCCTCGTCCTGATATGGCTCTGCGTAGTCGGCTGGACGTTAAGCAACAAATAAACAAACAAAATTCAAAAGAAGACAGAAAAATAGCACTTTCCTGTTAACTGTGCTATTCCTGCTGTCATTTCAGGCATGGGAATTAAAAATTGTAAAAACGGCTGAAAATTAAGGAAAAAAGAGGAAATATTTTTTGATGACTTGGGGGGGGGGGGGGGGGTACACTAAAAGTAAAACACTACATATTTCGCACTAAAATACGAAAAAAGAGGAATTTCTACTGCAAAAATTTAAAAAAAAACGGCGGAAATCCGACTTTTTTTCACGAAAAAACAATCACCGATCGCATATACGCCATTTTCACTTTAAAAAAATAAAAAAATAAAAAATTTTGCTGAGGAAAAAAAGCGGAAATGCGATTTTTTTCGGCGGAAAATTAAAAAAAAAAAGCGGAAATCCGCCGTTTGGCGGATAATTCCCATCCCTGCATTTGCAAGCGATCGAAAGCCGGCCACCAGCTGTAGACACAATTTGCACAATCTAATAGAAAGATATCTTTACGCAATGTGTCAAGTCTTACTCAGCCGTCTGGATTCGGCGAACCTGTCTTGGTGAAAAAAATGCAGTGCATTCATTTTCATTACAACTAAGTTCCATTCACAGATTTTTTAAATGTATTGATACTTTCACAACTTGTTTACCCTTCCCCACGATGAATCTTTGCACAGCTAGAATGCTTTGCCGGGCTTCCTGGTAGCTGTGTCAGTAGCTATTAAAGGTTTGTTTTGTTTATCACTGTATATCCACAGAGAATAAAATACTCTTTTCTTAAACAGTTTCCTTGTGTTTTTGGACAATTTTGTATACATATTACATAGGTGTATATATATATATGTATTTAAATTTGTCGTTTCCCAGCAGCAATTTAAAACACACACTTAAATATGGACATTAATTTAGTACCTGCATGGTGCTTGTCCAACTGAGTCGGTGGTGTGTTTGTCTATGTGATATCAAGACAAAAGAAAACCTCACTCCAACTGAATTTTACACACACACAATTCAAATCTTTTGTAACACATTATTTTAATCTACAAATAAACGATCCACAAGCATTTGAAAACAAAACAGTCTCTCACAGAACAGCAAAACATTGAATATGAAGCGACTATACTCGGTGTCCTTGGTCCTCATGATTCACCTCACAGGGTACCACTTCAACAGGACATCACCATACGTCTTGGGGCCTGAAAAATAATAAGAGATAAAATGGTTGGAACAAAACAATAACATAACAGTAACAGGGATGCAAGCGTTATATTCAGACAAATATCTCACAATTTTATAGTTTATAATAGGGATAAACTGCATTTTTCCATTAACTGGTGTTTCTTGCGATATAATATCACAGCACTGCATAATACTAATTTCTGCTGATCAACAGAATGGGAGATGAGAGGCTGGGTGTCTGTGGTGATAACAAGAAACACAATTGCAAAACAGAAATGTATGCCCAAAAAAGTAAGGAGCGCAAATATAGGAGCAAAAGAAGCACGCCACTTAAATCTTTCTTTCTTTATTTGGTGTTTAACGTCGTTTTCAACCGTTCAAGGTTATATTGCGACGGGGAAAGGGGGGGGGGGGGGGGGGGATAGAGCCACTTGTTAATTGTTTCTTGTTCACAATAGCACTAATCAAAAAATTGCTCCAGGGGCTTGCAACGTAGTACAATATATGACCTTACTGGGAGAATGCAAGTTTCCAGTACAAAGGACTTAACATTTCTTACATACTGCTTGACTAAAATCTTTACAAACATTGACTATATCCTATACAAGAAACACTTAACAAGGGTAAAAGGAGAAACAGAATCCGTTAGTCGCCTCTTACGACATGCTGGGGAGCATCAGGTAAATTCTTCCCCCTAACCCGCGGGGGGTGCCACTTAAATCAGAATCCAGTTTTCAACATTCAGTTATTCCTTCTCACCCCTCTTTATTCTTTTTATTATTTGCTTGTTTTGTCTTTCCCTTATCAGATTACACCATTTTCAAACACTTCACTGGTGTGTTGGGGCTCTTCAGGTATTGAGTCTTATCTCCCATCCCTGTCTAAAAAACTCTCAAAATGGTAGAAAGTGTACTAAGCAAATCACCAATGCAACTTCTCTCAGACTTAAAATATACACGTAACCAGCACAGCAAGTCAAGGAAAAGAAAAGAACATCACTCAAAAATCAAAAACAAAACGGTGAGAAAAAATTGAAATAAACATACCTTCATCAGGAAAGTCTTCTGGATGTCGACGGACATAATCCTCCAGGATCAAAAGTGTTTCCCTCTCTTTCCGCTTGTAATATGTCTCTGCACTTTGACCACAGAAGTATCCAACTGCAGCTAAAGCAGCATGCTTGTAGAGGCCTGAAAATAAAGGGGGAAAAATATATATAAAGTACATATTAATACAAATAAATGTATATGTCATGCCGAATTCACGTAATTGCCAAATTCGCGAACTGAACTGCAACTGTTTTTGTGTTTCGCTTGTATGTATGTCGTGCCGAATTCACGGAATTGCCGAATTCGCGGAATCGGCAACATTTTTGCCCATTTCACGTAATCGGCAAAATGCTGCCCATTACGCGAAATCGGCAGCGTTTTGCTGAAAACGCGCAAAGGCTGGTAAAATGTGCCGATTTTGCGAAATCAGCAGCCCGTTTTTGGCTTTAAAGTTCTCAAATGCCTGGGATATCATCACACTTAGACAGCTAGATACTCGAATGAATAAATGTTGCAATAATCAATAAGTAATGGCAAGTTATGACAAAAAGTGTATTTTTCGTGCATTACCGGAGTTGTGCTTGACACAGACCATAAAAACCAAAATAGGGAAGTAAAGTAATGTTAATGTAATGTTCTGGTGACAAAAAAAGTAACAGACTGGCTGTCACTTTTGCGAAATGCACACATTTTTAGGAGCCTTTACGCATTTTCGGCAAAACGCTGCCGATTTCGCGTAATAGGCAGCCTTTTGTCGATTCTGCGAAATGGGCAAAAATGTTGCCGATTCCGCGAATTCGGCACGGCATATATATACAAACAAGCGGAACACAATAACAGTTGCAGTTCTGTATAAATATATTTATATAATAAACAATATATACCCTTGACTCTGGTACTAGCAGCCATTGTTACTCATAATAAGTATGTGAATAGCCCCGCCTTTAAGTTTAATGTTTAGTGGGGTTCTTGGACCTCCTTAGTGGAACTTTAAAGGGTCCAAAGGCCAGGAGGTCTAAACTAAAGTTCCTCACCAAAAAATGATCCCTATAGACTGCTATAATGTTGATATAATGACTTTTGGAAGTTCTCTTAGCCCTTCACTGAAACATTTTGGTCATATTGGCAAGGTTTACTCAAAAATTAACGTCAGTACGAATCCTGCAAAACATTTTCTTATCTTTTCTGTGTTAGAAAACGAGCAAAGTGTACAACGAGCAAACTGTACGTTCTCGTCGATTCCATATATAATAATCGAAAACGTTAGTTCCTTGGTCAGTGGTGGTATTATGGTTTTTACTTCCATTACCTCTCTAGACACCATCTGTGTGCCACTATTTTCATTTAGTGCTGAAGTTGCCTGCGGTGCTTTTTTGCTGGCAACCAGTCCAGTGCTCTCTAGATCATAAACTTAAATTCTCAATACATGCACTTACGCTTAGCGAGTCACCAAGAATCAGTATTGATTGGTCAAAAGCCATTTGGTGCACTGTAATGGTATTAAAGTTCTATGATTTCACTTTGACAGTGAAGCTAGCCCCTGCATGAAGTCTCAGAACTTGGCTTTTGCCAGCATCACGCTGTTTTATCTGATAGAAAAAGAACGACCCTATCATTTGACTCAACATGATTTCATAACATCTTCACATACAATATAGGTATTATCACAATTTTTTTTCTTGTGCAGTAACTAGTGTTTGTCTTCAACAAGCATAATTCTATCTCAAGTACAAATGGAAAGTTGCTACTGCTACACGGGAACCAACATTCTTGACAACAGAACCTCAAGGACGACTGATGTACACGGCATGTAAAATCAGTCCATCAAGTCAATTTACACGTAATACAACTTACCTGTATTCATAGGCTTCCTCTGTGACAAATTTAGAAGCATGGCGAGCCCAACTCCTGAGCTCGCCCCGAAAAACTCGAGTAATGTTATTGGTGTCGGCATTTTCCTGATCGTCCTTTTGGCTCAAGAACAATAACTCTAAGGAACGCTTGCCAAGGGACGCAACTTTCTGTCTTTTTATCCAAATCATACGGAATAAAGTAACCATGAAAGTTTCTTATTCAATGACACTTCTTGTCATCCCCAAAGAGTGTCCGTTAATATGCCTCTGTGTGTGTATCAGTGTGTGTGTGTCAGCCGCGCCGGTGTGTCAGTGTGTGTGCAGTGTGTGTGTGTGTGTGTGTGTGTGTGTGTGCGTGTGTGTGTGTGTGTGTGTGTGTGTGTTTCTTTGTTTGATTCTTTCTTCAGTTGTTGTTGTTGCTGTTGTTGTTGTTGTTGTTGTTGTTGCTGTTGTTGTTGTTGTTGTTGTTGTTGTTACTTGCCTCGCGGCCTGCTTCCTTCTTTGTTTATCCGTCTGTGTGTGCCGGTGTGTGTGTGCCGTGTACTGATGCGTGTGCAGTGTGTTATATGAAGTCTTATATCGCGCGCGTATCTCCAGACTCGGACTCAAGATACCTTTTTCAAGATACAAGAAGTTTTATAATTGTCCTCATCAATACAAGGAAATTTGGCATGTGTGTGGCAAGACATGATACACTGATACATAGACATTTACAAAACACAACTGAAGTTCAATATCAGCACACCCTTACGCAACATACCCACTACTTCAGACACACTGTGACACGGGCTACATGTGCCCCTCGGACGTACGCAACCCACAATTCACCCAGTCATACAGCTCCACATGCACTTACTCATTCATGCAGCACTCTAGCACCCGGCCATGTACAACTCACACACTGGAACCCTCATACGGCTACATATTGCATTATAACACCCGCACAAACATTACAACCTCAAACATCGTACTAGATCTACAACTAACAAGCATACCTCCACTATCATGCACCGAATACATCATCATACATTACATCATAACATATTGCATTATAACACACGCACAAACATTACAACATCAGACATCGTACTATATCTACACTGACTAACAAACAATCATACACTATCAAACACCAAGTACATCATCGTTCATTAAATTACATCGTACCCCCCCACCCCACCCCACCCCACCATACATTCACAATCGACACAGAATACATCATCATGCATATATACATGGGACTGGTTGTAGAGTCGTACAGCCATCGGGAGGAACGAGTCCCTCATCCGGTTCGTCCTGGCCCGCCAGCACCTCACTAACGGCGTGATGACTCACGCGTGGGCTCGCACGATGCGAGCGCCTGGTGCAGAGGGTGGCGGTCGTCAGAGCGGATCATGCTCAGCTTCTTCAGCGCCACACTCGGAAATTGAGTGCTGAGAGGCTGAAGCTCAGAGCCAATGATGGAGCCTGCTCTCTTCACGATCTTCTCCAACCTTTCCATGTCGCCCTTCTTTGCACTGCTGTGGTAGCAGAGCTGGTTGAAGGAGACGACACTCTGAATAGTCGCCTGGTAGAAGAGGTGGAGGATCTGTGGGTCGACGTGGAACTGCCGCAGCTTCCTCAGGAAGAAGAGCCTCTGGTTTGCCCGCTTGCACACGGCGTCCACGTTTGGCGACCAGTCGAGCTGGTTGTCGATGATGGTGCCCAGATACTTGTAGGTATCCACCATCTCGACTGGTTCGCCCTTGATGATGATGGGGTCGACGGCGGACTTGGTTCGTCGGAAGTCCATGATGAGTTCCTTCGTCTTGCTCACGTTGAGCTCCAGGAAGTTGTCGTCGCACCACTGCACCAGCTCCTCCGCGGCGAGTCTGTACGCCGATTCGTCGTTCTTCAGGATGAGACCTGACAGGGATGTGTCGTCTGCAAACTTCAGCAGCAGGTTGACAAGATCCCTGAGGCGACAGTCGGCGGTGTACAGCGTGAAGAGCGTGGGAGACAGCACGCAGCCTTGAGGGGCGCCTGTATTGGTGGCGACAGCCTCGGACAAGACTTGTCGTCCAATACGGACCCGCTGGGTTCGCTTCGTAAGGAAGCTGAAGACCCAACTGATCAGCACTGGATTGACGTCGAACTCCAGCAGCTTCCTCATCATGAGATGAGGCTGGATGGTGTTGAAGGCGTTGCTGAAGTCGATGAACAGGACCCTGGCGTAAGAGAAGGGTTTCTCCAGGTGGGCGGAGACGTTGTGGACGAGGGTCAGGATCGCATCTTCAGTACTCCGGTTGCGGGTGTATGCAAACTGAAGAGGATCCTGATGTCCTCTGTCTCCAACGAGGCGCAGGGATCTATTTATGCCGTGTGAGATGGAATTTTTTACACAATACATTACGCATTCACATCGACCAGCAGATCGCAGCCATTTCGGCGCATATCCTACTTTTCACGGCCTATTATTCCAAGTCACACGGGTATTTTGGTGGACATTTTTTATCTATGCCTATACAATTTTGCCAGGAAAGACCCTTTTGTCAATCGTGGGATCTTTAACGTGCACACCCCCAATGTAGTGTAAACGAAGGGACCTCGGTTTTTCGTCTCATCCGAAAGACTAGCACTTGAACCCACCACCTAGGTTAGGAAAGGGGGGAGAAAATTGCTAACGCCCTGACCCAGGGTCGAACTCGCAACCTCTCGCTTCCGAGCGCAAGTGCGTTACCACTCGGCCACAGTGTGTGTGTGTGTGTGTATGTGTGTGTGTGCCGGGTGTGTGTGCCACCCCCCGCGGGTTAGGGGGAGTCCCATATTGGTTGGGACTAGAAAGAATTTACCCGATGCTAACCAGCATGTCGTAAGAGGCGACTAACGGTTCTGTTTCTTCTCTTCTTTTGTCTTATTTCTGCCTTACCAGTCCTTTCACCTATATTTCCTTCCAAGAAAACTCTCCCTACTATTCCCTGCAGTTTTCCAATTCTTTTCTTGTTGTCTTATTTCTACCTGACTGGATCCATCACCTTTATTTCACTTACCAACAGTCTTCTTTTCCACATCCTTATTTCTCTGCACCCGGCATGTCGTATAAGGCGACTAACGGATTCTGTTTCTCCTTTAACCCTTGTTAAGTGGTTCTTGTATAGAATATAGTCAATGTTTGTAAAGATTTTAGTCAAGCAGTATGTAAGAAATGTTAAGTCCTTTGTACTGGAAACTTGCATTCTCCCAGTAAGGTCATATATTGTACTACGTTGCAAGCCCCTGGAGCAATTTTTTGATTAGTGCTTTTGTGAACAAGAAACACTTAACAAGTGGCTCTATCCCATCTCCCCCCTTTCCCCTATCCCATCTCCCCCCTTTCCCTCGTCGCGATATAACCTTCGTGGTTGAAAACGACGTTAAACACCAAATAAAGAAAGAAAGAAAGAAAGGGTGTGTGTGCCGGTGTGTGTGTGCCGTGTACTGATGCGTGTGCAGTGTGTGTGTGTGTGTGTGTGTGTGCCGGGTGTGTGTGTCGTGTGTGTGTGTGTCGCGCGCGTGTGTGTGTGTGTGTGTGTGTGTGTGTGTGTGTGTGTGTGTGCCGTGTGTGTGTGTCAGTGTGTGTGTTCGTTCGCCGTTGTTAGTCGTTGTTTATGCAATTTTCCCACTAAGTTTACTTGATTTTCCCCGCCCCGGCCATGATTTCGTCAATAGGCAGTCAGTCTGCACTTTAACCGAAAGCCACTTCTATCCTTAGCGGATTATGACTTTATTCAGTTATTTTGCAGAAAAACAGAAATGCTGGAGAAAAACTGTTTGTTTCTGCAGCATTTCTGCATAATGTCATCTTTCGCGAGAGCAACGTTTTTTTCTGCAGTAAAATTGAAACCAAGAATGCTGCAGTAAAACGGAGATGTTGTTTACACTTTTTCTTCAGCATTTTGGCATTATTCAGTTATTCTGCAGAAAAACAGAAATGCTGCAGAAAAACTGTCTTTTCTGCAGCATTTCTGCATAATGTCATCTTTCGCAGAAGCAACGGGTTTTTCTGGAGCAAACCATTTTACTGCAGTAACTTGAAATTGAAATCAAGAATGCTGCAGTAAAACGGTGCTGTTGTTTTACTGCAGAAAATCTGTTTACACTTTTTCTGCAGCATTTTGTATTGGCTCATTATAATGTTGGAGCACGCGAGCCCCCCTCTGTCGAGAGATGGACTCCAGAATTACCAATAGTTGTGCGTGACACGAATGTATTTTGTCTGTACACTGCGGAACAAACTATATACTATCCCAGAGGGCGACGAATACAAACGCTACTTTACAAGGTCGTTCGTTTTTCTCCAGAAAAACTGTCACAGACTATTCTGAAGAAAAAGTTGATCGCAATAATGCTGCAGAAAACCAAGTAAACATTATGCTTCAGAAAAACTGTTTTACTGCAGTAAAAAACGTTGCTTCGGCGAAAGATGACATTATGCAGAAATGCAGCAGAAAAGACAGTTTTTCTCCAGCATTTCGGTTTTTCTCCAGAATAACTGAATAATGTCATAATCCGCCAAGAGCCAGTACAAAATGCTGCAGAAAAAAATGTAAACAGGTTTTCTGCAGTAAAACAACAGCACCGTTTTACTGCAGCATTCTTGAATTAAATTTTACTGCAGTAAAATGTTTTGCTGCAGACTGAAAAACGCTGCTTCGGCGAAAGATGACATTATGCAGAAATGCTGCAGAAAATAACGGTTTTTCTCCAGCATTTGTCTTTTCTGCAGAATAACTGAATAAAGTTATAATCCGCTAAGGATACACTTCCCCTGAACATCATCGTAGCAGAATGAGCTGAAGCCGGGAACTATAAATTATCATCCCAAATGTGTCATTTTGGTCACAACAGAAGCTGACTGACAGACAGATAGACGGACGGACAGGCCCCCATCATGTGCAGGCAGGCAAGCAGACAGACAGGTAGGCCCTACTCTTTTTGTGTGACGTTCTTCTTAAAGGCATATAATGTACGCGCTCCCGTGTTTACAAAGTGTAGTTTGCCCATAATCGATGTCAAACGCACCATAAGACCATATAATGACGATATGTCACCATGCGCGGACCATAATACATGCATTACAGCTTGTTCTAGCCTCTGAAAAAGTGAGGATGTCAACAAAGCCGCGGTGTCAGCTCCCTTGCATCAACGTTACATGTGTTGCCAAATCTATAAATAGGACGATCCAGATCAAAATGAAAATTAACATATCTCAACATTGAAGGGGTCCTAGACCACAATATTTTGCAGGGAACTTAATTTAGCATGTCTCCAGCTGTTGGTAAAGCAATTAGCGTGTATAGTCATCGAGTACATATGCCTTTAATTTCGTACAGTGCCTTTTCATCCGTCCGTCCGTCTGTCTGTGGCTGCCTATTCAGTTGAGCTCTTTCTGTTTTTCTATCTGTCTGTCCCGCTCCGTGCCTGTCCGGCGTTAACATCCATCGTCCCGGTAGAGTAGCACGGGGTTAACTTGAACGCCCAGGTGAGGTCAAACGCCCACCCACCGATATTTCGGAGATGACATGACCGAGCGCGTCACTTCCTGCTTTTCTGACTTCGTTTACCGAAATATCGGTGGTGGGCGTTTGACCTCACGGCTGGGCGTTTAACCCCGTGCTACTCTACGTCTGTCTGTTTGTCTGCCTGTGACGGTGTGTACTGGGATCTGAGGGTCAGTCTGATCTGGTTTACCACCCAGGGTCAGTCAATTGAAGTAAGGTATGGTTCAGCAAATCGGTCAGCTGCGCTGGCCTTTTCGGCCGAACAGCTTAGCGACATGTCAGTTATCAGAGGAACAAATCAACAACACTGATACACGAGTTTTTTGCACCCACTAGCCTACTCAAGGCTCAGTCGATCACTGCGGCTACGAATACATCATTTGAGAATTGTCCGATTAGCAACGATGTTCACTGCGTCAAACACTGGGGGCAGTGTACGTATTACAGTGGAACCCCCCTTTTAAGACCACCCAATTTAAGACCTCCCCCCTTTTAAGACCTCTCATTACTTTATTGTCCCATCGCTGGGAAATTCGGGTCGCTTCCTCCCAGTGGAAAGCTAGCAGCAACGGAGTCGCGCTACCCAGGTGTCTGCGTGTTTAGGTGTATTCAGCCACCTGCACTTATGGCAGAATGACCAAGGTCTTTTACGTGCCATTGTGATGACACGGGGGTGGGACATGGCTTCCGTCTCTGGGTCTGCACATAAAGTTGACCCGTGTCCGTCCCGGCCCGAATTCGAACCTGCGACCTTTCGACCTTTGGTTTTTTAGATTTTCTGTGCATAACCTGTGTAAATTTACCCCCATTTTAAGACCTTGCTTTTTTAGATTTTCTGTGCATAACTTCTGTAAATTTACCCCCATTTACCTCCCTCCTTTTTAAGACCTACATTTTCAGATTTTGTGTAGGTCTTAAAATGGAGGTACCACTGTATCACATTAAATATCGGTTGTGTCTGCGGTAGTAGCTGCCCTGAGAAAAATGCAAGGAGTCTCCCTTTCAACATAAAATTAATCAGTCAAGATAAAATAGTTCAATAACACGATCACATGCATCGTCAGTTGTGAACACAGGCTTAGGTATATATTAATTAGCCACTGATCAGAAGCCCGTAGAAACAGGAGATTATTGGGTCAGCCCTGATAAAATTACTGGTGCAACTGACAATACGGCGATCACATGTCTTTGGTAGTGATAAGCGTACGTATACACCGGTTTAAGTTTTGACCGCGAATCAGTGAAGAAAAAAATTTAACGTAAGAAGCTTAATGAAAGGATGATATGTTTACCTGTCGGTGTGACTGAATGTCTCGTCTCAACCACTGAAAAGATAACTTGAGACATTCTGACTGTTGAGTGTCGACCAGAGACTCGGTGTTGACTAACAAAAACAAAGGAGTAATGTCTCGGAAGGTAAAACTGTGTGCACTGGCTTCTTGTGGGATGTTTGGAGTGGTGGTCATTATTCTCGGTATTGCGATGGTGCCACCAGTGTCTGACAACTACATGCACTCAAAGGTTGACGAGGTGAGTACTTTCATGATTATTTCAAGACCTCACACACTCGACTCCTGTCCGACGTTTTTGCACACTGTTGATACCTTTAGCATGGTAAACGAAGTCAGAAAAGCAGGAAGTGACGCGCTCGGTCATGTCATCTCCGATTTAATATCGGTGGTGGGCGCCGGTTTGACCTCACCTGGGCCTTTAACCCCGTACTACTCTACTAGGTAGACTTTCTTTCTTTATCTTTATTTGGTGTTTAACGTCGTTTTCAACCGTTCATGGTTATATCGCGACGGTACTAGGTAGACAAGGTCAACTCATCGGTGATAGACAGACAAGAACAACTCATTGGTAAAAATCTCAAATAGTTAGCCCTATAGCCTGCATTCTAAAGTCTGTTCTTCGCAGAAAGCATTAATATTCCATTACAGTGGAACCCGGGCCCCTTTCAAGACCTCCAATTACATGAGAAAAGCAGGTCTTAAAAAGGAGGGAGTCTTAAAATGGAGGTACATTTACAGAGGTTATGAACACAAAATCTGAAAAAGTAAGGTCTTAAAAAGGAGGAAGTCTTAAATGGGGCGGGGGCCGGCGGGGGGTTCTTAAACGGGGTGTTCCACTGTAATAGACGGCTCCTCCATCTGATAGTACCACAAGTGGATGAAATACTACATATTATGACAGGCTTCTGATAGTACCCATTCTTGCAGAGTCTGCCCCTGCAGAACGGCACTGAGGCGTACAGCAAGTGGATGAGCCCGCCCATGCCAGTGTTGTACCAGATCTGGGTGCAGGACGTCATCAACCCCATGGAGGTTGTCACCACGGATGCTAAACCTGTCCTCATACAGCGCGGACCCTACACCTACAGGTAATATAATCTTACAATTTCTTTAGTAGGGATTGCGTGGACAAGTCTAATACCTATGCTCAAACTTCAGTCGTTATCTTATACATTTGCGCGTTAAGCCCTCTTCTTATTGTTTTTCTTCTCCTGATAAAGCAAACCTTGAAATAACAGAAAAAAATAACTTTTAAAATAGCTTAACCACTTTGAAATATGGCCTCCAGTCTTAAGAACACACTCCTTCTCCTGAAAACACTTCGGCTCACAGAATCAAAAAACAAGAATGGTTGGTTGTTGGAGCTTTCAATTTATGACCAAAAAAACGTTCGTTACAGTTATTGTTCTTCGACCCAGTGGTCTTTTAAGTGGACAAATAGACACACAGTTATGGTACAGATAATGAACTTATCTCAAAAGTTGCCAAGAACCTCGCTGGCGAAATGCTGACGAGGCAATCTTTCACCACCTCAGATCCGGCCAGGCTTTAATAATATGAAATTTGTTTGTTTGTTTGTTTGCTTAACGCCCAGCCGACCACGAAGGGCTATATCAGGGCGGTGCTGCTTTGACACTGTATAACGTACGCCACACACAAGACAGAAGTCGCAGCACAGGCTTCATGTCTCACCCAGTCACATTATTCTGACACCGGACCAACCAGTCCTAGCACTAACACCATAATGCCAGACGCCAGGCGGAGCAGCCACTAGATTGCCAATTTTAAAGTCTTGGGTATGACCCGGCCGGGGTTCGAACCCACGACCTCCCGATCACGGGGCGGACGCCTTACCACTAGGCCAACCGTGCTGGTCCCACCACCTCAGATCCGGCCAGGCTTTGATGATATGAAATAAGAACGTCCATCCACTTGGTCACCTACCAAAAATCAAGATTTAAATTTTATTTAGGCCAACAACAAAAAATAGTCTGTTTACGGTAACATAGGCAAAAAAAATAGGGTCGGTAGGTCGGGATTTTTTTTTCCCTCCCAAAAAACATTTTTAAGATATTTTGCCAAAAAACAGACTTTTTTTTTCCCCCCAAAAATGCCAAAAAAAAAGTCTAGGGTCGCGCGAAAAAATAGGGTCGGTCGGGATACCGTAAACAGACTATTTTTTTTTGGTGGCCTTAGTAATTACATTTCTCAAAATGTCATTGGAATTGGTGGCTTTTACAAAATTAACTCATAAAAAAACCGAATTCCTCTGTGCACAGAGAGCACTTACGCTATTCATTTTTGGTATGTTCGTGTCCAAGTGGAAGAATGATCTTATCCCATGTAAATGCCTTGCAACATCTGTGATGGTGAGCCGAACCCACCCGTCGCGATATAACCTTGAATGGTTGAAAACGACGTTAAACACCAAATAAAGAAAGAAAGAAAGCCGAACCCAGTGTTTTCACGAGAAGGAGTGTGGCTTTAATAGCATGAGGATGAACGTTGGAACAAATAAAAATCATATGGCACTAGTACTCACCAGCTTTGTTGTTTAGGCCTAAAAAAAAAATAGGTGTGGTTACGGTAACCCGACCTACCCTATTTTTAGGGGCCGATCCTATAACTTTTTATTACATTTGTCAAAAAAAAAAAAAAAAAAAAAAACAACGAGTGCAAAAAACGCAATGAAAGCGAAAGCGCCCGTGTCGCACACTTATTTCCCTGTCAAGTAGGTTTAAATTGTACACATTAGAAAAAAAAGTTTAAAAAAAAAAAAGTGATTGCCTACCTACCTACCCTATTTTTTGGGGCTATGTTACCGTAACCACACCTATTATTTTTTTTGGCCTTACATTTATGTTTTAGCTTGCACGTTTCTTTTGACTGATCCCTTTAACTTGTTGTTTACGCGTGTCTGTGTTTCAGTGTGAATGAGTGTAAGCCCTTTTGATTTTCTACCGCAATATTGCTATTACGATTGTGTACGTAAGGTTACTATTGCTGTTTTAGTGAAAGATGTCATCGTTCTGTTAACCTCCCGTGAGGCGGGGTGGGCCTTTAAGGCAAATTCTTGGTTTCACTCAACAATAAAATATCGACGTCGTCATGGAATTTTGGCGTAACTCGTTCTAGACAGCTTTTCGTGAGAAGGTCAAAACTGATGATCTTTATTATCCAATAGTGTTTATATTTGTACCTGGGGTATGGATAGAATGATACAAGAATGTTAAATGTTAAATCATGTATTGTCAATTGTATTTGAGAGAATATTTCTGATTTACTTAGTCTAAAGCACAAAAACATCAAATTCGCCAAGAATCGAGTTACGCCAAAATTCCGTGACGATGACGACATTCTGTATTCAATTACCAGGGAGAAGCGAGAAAAAGTGGACGTCCGTTACACAAGCAAAGGTACCATCACGTACAGAGAGAAGGTGTGGTTCCACTTCGCCCGGAACCTGTCTGTCGGCCCAGACACCGATACTCTCACCACCATCAATGTGCCCATCTTGGTAAGATCATCTCAGTGACCACTGCTCTAGAGACTAAATTGGAGCAAACAAGCAAGAAAGCAAGCAAGCAGGCAAACAGACAATTCCAAAACTAATACTCTGGAACATCCGGGTTTTTTTAATCGAATTTCGATTACAAACATTCGCCATCCGAACTAGCACTCCCTTATTTTAAAGCCCTAACTTGTACAGATAAGTAGGGGTCTTCATGGCCCTCAAATTAATTGGGGGAGATCAACTTCGCGAAGTCTACTTCACGGAGCTGGCTGCACGAACCTTAAGCCCTGAATTTTCGATGAAAAGACTTCACAAGTCGACGTTAGACTCAATAGACGAATTCCGAAAATAACTCCTTAGGGTTTGTATGGGTTGTGGCAGAAGGAATACCTTGCCAATCACTAGCGAGGGGTGGGCGGGGATGTAGCTCAGTCGGTAGCGCGCTGGATTTGTATCCAGTTGGCCGCTGTCAGCGTGAGTTCGTCCCCACGTTCGGCGAGAGATTTATTTCTCAGAGTCAACTTTGTGTGCAGACTCTCCTCGGTGTCCGAACACCCCCCGTGTGTACACGCAAGCACAAGACCAAGTACGCAACGAAAAAGATCCTGTAATACATGTCAGAGTTCGGTGGATTATAGAAACACGAAAATACCCAGCATGCTTCCTCCAAAAGCGGCGTATGGCTGCCTAAATGACGGGGTAAAAACGGTCATACACGTAAAAGCCGTGGGAGTTTCCGCCCATGAACGAACAAACAAAACTAGCGAGGGGTGTGTCGGAAACACGTGCTCCTGTCCACATGCACACCCGACGGAATTATTATTTCCGAAAATCTAACGCGAAACGATCTGAAAGACCACCGTTTTCTTTTCAGACGCTGGCGACACTGCTGAAAAGTGAGTACCACAGGATACCTGAAGCTGAGAAGCTTGTATTTGAAGAGCTAGGCGAGCATCTCTTCCTCAATCTCACGGTGAACCAGCTTCTATGGGGCTATGAGGACAAACTACTGAACGGTATAACGGCTCTGTTGCGAAAACATCACGTGCAGTTGCCCTTCGATGATGACAAGTTTGGATTGTTTAAAACGGTGAGGGGTCTGAAAGTTGGAAGATATGTGTGGTATTGGGGCTTTAACAGCTGCACGTGACTGAGTGTGGGGGAGAGGGGGGAGGGGAAGGAGGATGGTGGTGTTGGTGATGGTGGTGGTGGTGGTAATGTGTGCTTGTGTTTGTTTGTTAAAGTGTTAGCTTGTGTGTGTGTAAGTGTGTGTGTGTTAGTGTGTGTGTAAGTGTGTGTTACTGCATGTGTGTGTGTGTATGTGTATGTGTATGTGTGTGTGTGTGTGTGTGTGTGTGTGTGACGGTGTGTGTGTGTGTGTGTACGTGCGTGCGTGCGTGCGTGCGTGTGTGTGTGTGTGTGTGTCTGTTTGTCTGCCTGTCTGTCTGTCTGTGTGTCTGTGTGTCTGTGTGTCTGTGTCTGTTTTGACTGCTATTGCCGGAGAAAAAGAAGAGAAGTAAACCAACCATACAACTCAGCTGATTGCGTTTTGAACAGAAATATCTGTAAACGAAATAGAAAGGAAAGAACGAAGGAGGAACAGGAAAAAAGAGGTAAATCTCATAATGTGTTATGACAACCTGCGTAGTAACCGTGATTGTGTAAAGTAAGTTGAGAAGATGCCGCCATAAATGACACCTGTACCATTTCCAACAGACAAACGGTACGGATGCAGGTGTATTTGAGATTTACACAGGCGTTGACAGTGTTGACAACTTTGCCTACATTGCATCGTGGAACTGCAGTCGGTGAGTCTTGTCATGTCACACAGACAGACAGTCACACAGACAGACAGACAGACAGACAGACAGACACGCACGCACGCACGCACGCACGCACGCACGCACACACACACACACACACACACACACACATTGGCACACTAGCACACTTTATATGTGGGCAAACATCATATACGCTTCCTTACGCTTGCATTATATTTAAATCATTATTGTCTTTATAGCCTTATTTCGCTGTCCCTCCTGTATTTGACGGCTGAAGAAGCTTCACGCTTGTCCTGTATTACTCTGCACGAGTGGATGTTGTCTTCTTCAGGGCCGAGGAGCACGAAGCGAAAGTGTGTGCCACCCAAGTGGGTGGAAGCCAGCCGGGGGTCTGATTGGTTGACATTGAGATTTGACGTGATTTCAACCAATTAGACCCCGCGATTGGCTCACACTCACTTGGGTGGCACTCAAGTTTGCTTCGGTCTCCAAACGCCTGACCACAAGAAATAACGCCCACATACTGACAAAGGACATGCAGGCCCGCAAGGGGACGCTGATTTTGCGCTTGGACGGAAAGTGATGATGACATTTTGGCTTTTTGCAACCAGCATAATTTTTTCTTCTTCTTCAGTTTAACCTTAATTCGCAACAGAATCTGATCCGGGTTTGCTTTTCCGTCTAATTGGTCATTTGTTCACAAATTTCATTCGATTCTGGTCAGAGACTGAGATGGCTTGTTGTTGTTGTTCCCTGTTCCGTATACGTACGTCTATAACTCTAAGTCCCGCAAACTTTGCGACAGAATGTTAGTGCTTATCTTCGCCTGATTTGAACTCTATTTCTTAAGCAGGACAGGACCACTTGGATGAACGAATGGGTGGTTACCTTAATCTCAGGAAATCGCACTAAGTCGTTATTACTTAGATTTAACAGATCATCTTTCAAGCATGCGATTCTCACACGCCCGATTTACAATTGATTTCGGCTTACAAAAAATAAAATAAAATAAAAATAAAGTAGAAGTGCATACCCCAGCGAAAGACAAACCTCTCTGTCTCTCTCTGTCTGTCTGTCTGTCTGTCTGTCTGTCTGTCTCTCTCTCTCTCTCTCTCTCTCTCAAACACACATACACACGAACACACACACACACACACATACACACACACACACACACCCCAAGTTACACACGTACACACATACACACTCATTCACTCACACACACTTCATACACACAAAACACACCCCCATACGCACATATAGACAGACGGACATACACACCTTTACAAACAAACACACATACCCCCACACATACACTTACGCACACGCACATACACACACCCACCCACTCTCTCTCTCTCTCTCTCTATCTATCTATCTATCTCTCTCTATTTCTCTCTTATACAAACAGACACACACCCACCCCAGTTAGCATGCTAACGTTAAATTAACGTTAAATTAACGTTAGCGGTAAACGTTAAATTAGGTCGGTTCCACGAATTGACCTTTATAAGACCAGTCTTGCTTTTTCGGGTACATCAGTTTGGAATTCACTTCCATCATCCTTTAAGCACTTAAAGTCATTAAAAAGTTTTTAAAAATGTGTAAAAAAACACTTAATGTCTAAGTAGGGGAAAGGCCCCAATTAACGGACACTTAAGGTTAAACCCATTTTTCTCACAAAGTATATAACATAGCGCAATTTTGAAAACGGATTATTGTAGATCTAACCTACCTTTATCTTCATGTTGAAAGAGAATTGAAAAAATCTGTTATACTTTAAAAGTTATTAAGGTTTGAATTTTTCGGCAAATTGTCCGGTTTTGGGAAACCTACTGCCTAAATCCGGACAGGGGGTCACCAAAATCCGGACACGAAATTCGCTGCTTAATAGAGTAACAAAAGTTGCAGAAACCATGTTTTAATTAACAATTGCAACCGTTTTCTTTTTCGTGAACGTTCATGTATTTTTACATTTAATTATTATGTTGGTTTTTGCAACTTTTGTCAGTCAAAAAGCAAGTTTTTATGAAGATATGTATCTTTTTCTCGAGAGAGGGTTATGCGTTATTTTTAGTCAAGCGAATTAACCGCACGTTCAACTACACACACACACACACACACACACACACACACACACACACACACACACACACACACACACACACACACACACACACACACACACACACACACACACACACACACACACACACACACATATTTATTACATATTACACATATTACATAGTCCGTTATTTGGGCGCACGTGGTGGACGGTATTTGGAAAACCCCACTAGTTGGAGTTACAATGCAGCTGTTGAAAAATGCGTTCATTGAGTATGTCGTATTGCATGGTATTTACTAATAGAGTGTATGTACTATCTACTTCAACCAATCAATTCATCTTAGAAAGTCGTAACTTCTTGCTGCACTTAGTTTACAAATGTCTAAAATTACAGTGAGAGTGCGAAAAACAGAAAACCACTTACCGTGCAGAATGCGTGCGTTCAGTCGCCATGTTATTTTGGTGCGAAGTGTAAGGGGATATCACTGAATCGTTTCGCGCAAAAAAAAATGTGTTGTGACCTCCTATTTCTGAGATATCGCGTGTCCGTTATTAGGCGCCCGTCCAGTAATTAGGGCCTTTCCCCCTAGTTTAACGCGTTTTGATTTACCACACTTAGTATTACGTCAAAGATATGCTGTGCATTGTATATTCTGAACATATTTTTGTTGTACTATTGCTACATGTTCGATTGCTACCAGCTTGTACTTATAATTACTTGCATAGTATGCATTTGATTTTATGAATAACCACATATGTATGCTCTTCATGCCTCATCATCATCATATATATATATATATGAAGTCTTATATCGCGCGCGTATCTCCAGACTCGGACTCAAGGCGCAGGGATCTATTTATGCCGTGTGAGATGGAATTGTTTACACAATACATCACGCATTCACATCGACCAGCAGATCGCAGCCATTTCGGCCGGCGCATATCCTACTTTTCACGGCCTATTATTC
>NC_090250.1:20751109-20781109 GCF_037325665.1 Littorina saxatilis | reverse complement strand
CGGGCAAGGGGGCGGAGTCGGGAGGGGCGTCAAATGTTCACAACTTGTTTTGTAATATATAGCGAACTTGCCTGCTTGCACCGCCCTGTTCGCTCTTGAGTACTCACTATACACTCACATTTTTCAAAATGTTCTTCATTCTAAATATTTTAATCATTGAGTGCGGTTGTTTTTTCATTTATACTTTTCAATCAAACATAAATGCTCACATTTTGTACAGATGGTAACAGGTATCCACCGTTCGTGGACACATCAAAGTCTTACTACTTATTCTCGTCGCAGCTGTGCAGGTAACGTCGACAATATTTTTTTTTAAAGTTCGATTTCGTTGTCATTCGTGTTTAATATAAATATGAATATGTTCTTCTCCTTGGACTGTATGGAAGATTTATATGTCAACATTAACTTTTTTTTAGTTTTGCAGTCGGCAGCGTGCATTAGTCTTACCGTGTTTCCCCTTGTGTGGATAATTTTGTGTGTACATTTTTAACACGTTTTAGAAAGAAATTTTGGTCCTGTTTATTATGTTGTCTTACCCGCCTTCCCCGTCCCGCCTTTCCTGTTTCCAATGAGGAAGAGAGTTTTGTATATGTACATGTTTGATTTTTGTTCGATGTTCAGTCAGTAGTAGTAATTATGTTGTCTTCCTGCCCAATCACTAGCCCCGATAACACCCCCCTCCCCTCCCCTGACTACCGCTCCTCCCCCCCCCCCCCCCCCCCCCGGTGCTGTCTTCGGTGACCGTAAAATGTCAAGAAAAGACAGATCTTGTCGATACGAAGACAATTCGCGTTAATTCGCGGATGCAGACAGCGATTCATTCAGTCGAGTTCCGCGTTCTTTTTCTGCCTCTCTCAGCCTCCTTCGGTCTTTCTGTCTCTTTCAGTTTGTGTCAGTATGCTGCCATTCGGTCAGTGTTGGTCATTGTGGAGGTCTGCAAGTCTCCCCCTTTCCCTTCCGTTTTCAACAAAATCAGTTGCAGGGATGCTTCTGACAAAACAAATGATTTTCCCCGTTAGGAAATTGATTAAGCAACCGAGAAATGGTTTTTGGAAAAATATAAAGACAGGGTTAAGGATCGGTCGAACAAAAATCAGGTAGTTCACTGGACCCGTTAAATATAATTTGGTTTCTCCCAAAAGTTGGTTATTTTTTAAGTTCGATCTGTCTGCTATGCATTCAGCATAAAAAAAATATAGGGTAGTGGGTTCGTTTCGGAGCTATGAGTCTCGGAAGACAGTGCCCGTTTTGAATTTTGGACCGAAAAATCGAAAAATGGGTATGTTTTGAAAACGGCCAATTACACAAACATCTGCATAGGAATAGTCATTTAAAAAATATCACCCAAAGCAGCAATGGGCAGGTAACGAAGTGCACTGGTAAACGAAAATGTTGCGCATACTCAAACTTTGTGACGTCACGTCTTTTGCCAGAGTTTATTTTAAATTTGTTCCTCATGTTGAGGTATTTTATTGCTGGTAGCCTGGAAATAAATTACGATTTGATGAGATGGGTTGTAAACGCAAGAGCGATCAAAACGGCATTAAAAAAAACAAAAAAACCGACAGGTTGGTAGTGTTTTTAGGGGGGGGTTCACTC
This sequence comes from Littorina saxatilis, assembly GCF_037325665.1. Taxonomy (NCBI): domain Eukaryota; kingdom Metazoa; phylum Mollusca; class Gastropoda; order Littorinimorpha; family Littorinidae; genus Littorina; species Littorina saxatilis. The sequence goes on along the minus strand of NC_090250.1, from coordinate 20,779,510 downwards.
CCTTGATTAACCCCACCCTTTGCACTATTACTGTCCAGTGTGCCTCAGAAAAATATGTGTCACGATAATGTAAAGGGCTGTTGTCCGATCATTTGTCTCAGATATATGAGCCAACTAAATTATGTTTTTAAAAACCACTGTTACATATGACCTCTGTTGAAAGTCAAAGGTCACCGCAACTTTGAAAGGCCACAAGTCCGATTCAAATGTAATAAAAACGCCAATCAAAAGGTGGAGGTCACTTGTTTGATACAAGTGTAATAATAAAAATTAATAATCAAGGCTTGGTTTATAATTTTGCTTAATAGTGCGTACTGTTATTTGTTACGGTTTGAAGGCTGGGACTTTTTGAGGGTGGAATTAAAGCAATTTTTCGCCTTATGGGCCCCTTATGCCTCGAAGGACTTCAATTATTGTATTATCTGCTGCCAGCGTACAGTAGAAAGAGGGCTGCATACACAAGACACTTGTTCTTAATACTACTGGCTGTTATTCTAGTTCAAACACCGGTTTTAACATGTGGTATTCTGATGCAATCACGCTGTGAGCATCACGGGTTGGGAGACACTCTCTTACCTGCTACCGGAGCTTCAATGTTAGCTTTGGTGATTATTACGATGTCACTGGCAAAGAGAACGGCTTTGTACCGATTTCATTAGATGCCCACGTGTTTTTGACCTCGTGGTTGGGAGGCGTGTGGCATTGTTTTTATTTCTGGCGGTGTCGTCATTTTCTGACGTCATTGGCACTTACGCTGCCTGAAAAATGTGACGTTTGTTCTATTTACGTCATTCGAATGTTCGACGTGTTCTTCTTCTTCTTCTTCTGCGTTCCCTGTTCGATGTGTTCGAATTCCCAGCCTGCCAGGAAAAAATGGCGACACAACTTAGTGGCTTCCCTTTGTGTATGAAGAGTAATATCCCTGTCTCCATTTGACCTGCCAATTTAACATCCCCCTTCGCCCCCCACCCACCCCCTTCCTTTCTAAGACTACATTTTCTAAGATTTTCTGTTCATAACATCAATTTAAGACTTCCCCCTTTCTAAGACCTTGACAAACCAAACAACAACAAAATTGGGAGTGCCATTGTACTTTGAAGTCACAAAGAGTGAGTGATCTTGTGGAGAGGAATGGATGACGGACCTGCAGGTTAATTGAAGAGGGCCACAGAAGCAAAGAATCCCACTTGTCGCACGCTTGGCAGATTTGCCTCAAACCACAATTCTCCAGAACTGCGCGAGCTTAGACTTGCACAGTCTTTTGTGACTGCGGGTCATTTTGACACCTTTTTACATTTAGTCAAGTTTTGACTAAATGTTTTAACATAGAGGGGGGAATCGAGACGAGGGTCGTGGTGTATGTGTGTGTGTGTGTGTGTGTGTGTGTGAGTGTGTGTGTGTGTGTGTGTCTGTCTGTCTGTCTGTCTGTGCGTGTGTGTGTGTAGAGCGATTCAGACTAAACTACTGGACCGATCTTTATGAAATTTGACATGAGAGTTCCTGGGAATGATATCCCCGGACCTGTTTTTCTTTTTTTCGATAAATACGTCATATCCGGCTTTTTTGTAAAAGTTGAGGCGGCACTGTCACACTCTCATTTTTCAATCAAATTGATTGAAATTTTGGCCAAGCAATCTTCGACGAAGGCCGGACTTTGGTATTGCATTCCAGCTTGGCGGCTTAAAAACTAATGAATGAGTTTGGTCATTAAAAATCGGAAACTTGTAATTAATTTTTTTATTTTTTATTAAACGATCCAAAAATAATTTCATCTAATTTTTCGTCATTGTTTGATTCCAAAAACATATACATATGTTATATTTGGGTTACAAACAAGCTCTGAAAATTAAAAATATGAAAATTATGATTAAAATTAATTTTCCGAAATCGATTTAAAAACAATTTCATCTTATTCCTTGTCGATCCCTGATTCCAAAAACATATAGATATATGTTTGGATTAAAAACAAACTCAGTAAGCTAAAAAGAATAGACATACAGAAAAGCGTGTTATCCTGCTCAGCGCGACCACTACCGCACTACTGCATGGCTTGTCGATTTCACTGCCACGAGCGGTGGACTGACGAAACTACGAGTATGTGGTCTTGGTGAAAAAAGCAGTGCGTTCAGTTTCATTCTGTGAGTTCGACATCTTGACTAAATGTTGTTATTTCGCCTTACGCGACTTGTTGTTGTTGTTGTTACATTTAGTTAAGTCTGACGTTGACTGGGAATCGAGACGAGGGTGTGTGTGTGTGTGTGTGTGAGGAGCAATACCGAGAACACTACTGGACCAATCTTCATGAAACTTTACATGAGACTTCATGGGAATGATATCCCCAGAAGATGTTTTCTTTTTTTCTCGATACATGGCTTTGATGACGTACGTAATATACGGCTTTTGGTGAAAGTTGAGGCGGCACTGTCACATCCTCATTTTTGGATCAAATTGATTGACATTTTGGTCAAACCATCTTTGACGGAGCCTGGACTATGGGATTGCATTTCATCTTCGAAGCTTAAACATTAATTAATGAGTTTGGTCATGAAAAATCTAATTAAAATTTAAATTGTAGTAATCGACACGAACATAATTTAATTTTATTCTTTATCATTGTGTGATTCAAAAAACATATAGATATATGTTTGGATTAAAGAAAAGCTTGGAAAGTTAAAAAGAATAGAGAAAAGCGCTCTTTCGTGCTATTAAAGCGCAAACGTAATTGCGCTATATACTGGCTTGTCAATTTCAGTGCGTGTTCCACGTGAAAAGTGTCAGCGATTTCCTTGTCGTGGGGGATTGACGAAGCTATATTGCCTTGGGGAAAAATGCAGTGCATTCAGTTTCATTCTGTTAGATTCACTAAATGTAGTAATTTCGCCTTACGCGACTTGTTGTTGTTGTTGTTGTTGTTGTTGTTGTTGTTGTTGTTGTTGTTGTTGTTTTCCATGTGTCTCACTTCAAGTTGTTGTGGTTGTTGATGTTATTGTTGCTGTTGCTTATGTTTCTACTGTTGTTTAGCTGTTGTTGTTGAAAATTTTTACAGTTTTAGCAAAATTAATATTTAGGACATGCTGGGTTAATGCGCTAAATATCCCTCTCGGTGCTCGGTTCAGTTTTGGACCCAACCCAACGCCGCGCGCACACAAGTAATGCATGATCAGTTTGAACCATGTACAGTTCACAAGCTGATAAATTGTCGTTTAATGACGTGGGATTGCTTTTTCACCCGATCCTAGATGTAGGACAGACAAGTAATACGTGACCTTACTGACCCTACACCCGTTATCTTCATCAAATACGCACAGTCATTTTGCTAAGCACACAATCGTTTGATAGTCACACAGTACTGATGATTCTTGCCTTGACAATCAGGGTCGGTATGCAAGTGTCGAGGTTAAATCCGGGATAAACAGTACTCTCAATGCAGTTTATCCCTGACAAAAAGTCTCTAAACTCGACTCGTGCATACCGGCCCAGAGCATTACTCAGGTCATATATTTATCCCTAAAACTGATCAATATACTGTGTAAATGTAAATATGACTTGTATTTATTTACTAAATTTAGCTTATATCGTTTCCACTACTGACGTGCATGAAATGACTGTATCAAACTGTTTCAAGCGTATACCTCTACTTTCGTGTTGATGCGGCTGGATACTATAGATCGAGGTTACGGGCAGAACGACCGAATATTCAGAACGGAACAGAGTCGAAAATGTCGAATTTGTTATCGTCGGTCTCAGGCTGCGGTGCCGACATGCACTTCATCTTTAAATAACCGGCAGACAAAACGTGTCCCTAATTGGTAGGTGTCCTTACGCCGTAGGGACCCCACTTTACACTGAGGTACCACTGTAATTTGGTCAGTTATGGCTATAGATCAGCAAATGTGTGCCGCGGCTTTCTGACTGAGCTAGCTAGCTAGGTGACTTCTCGTCGGAGGAGCTTCGTTTTAAGTCCTTCCCTAATTGAGCCCGAAGTCGACTTCGCGAAGTCTTAGCAAAGTCTTTTTACCGAAAACTTAGTGCTAAAGCTTGGTGCGGTCAGCTTCGCGAAGTATACTTTGCGTAGTCAACTTCGCCCAGTTAAGGACAGGCTTTAATTCCTTCTTTAATAACCGAGCCGCGAAGTCTCTTTTTAGCCTACCTAAAATTCAGTGTCAAAGCTTTATGCAACGAGCTTCGTGAAGTAGACTTCGTCCAATTGATATCAAGCTTCACATGATATTATGTACCTCTGTATGTCGTGAAACACCCCTTCTAAGACCTACTGTATTTATTGTGTTAATAAAAAAAAACCTGGGAAAAAACAGGCCTCAAAATAGAGGTAAATGAAGGATGTTATGAACAGAAAAGCTTAGAAAGGTATATTTTTAAATTAGAAGTTAAGGGGGCCCGGTAGCTCAATTGGTACTAGCACTAGCCTTCTGATCACAGGGTCGCAGGTTCGAATCCGGGCCGGGACGGGCACGGGTTCAAATTAATGTGCAGACTCAGAGACGGTATCCATGTTCCACCCTCTTGTCACCACTGTGGCACGTAAAAGACCTCGGTCAGTATGCCATAAGTGCAGGTGGCTGATTACACCTAAACTCGAACACACCTGGGTAGCGCGACTTTGTTGCTGCTAGCTTTCCACTGGGAGAAAGCGACCCGAATTTCCCAGCGATGGGACAATAAAGTAATGAAAATGTAAATAAAAAATGAAAGTGTTAAAAGAAGAGTTTCACTGTATTTTGTTGGCAGGTCGCTAGAGCTGTCCTACCTGAAATCCTCCGAGCTGAAAGACATCGACCTTGCGAGGTTCACCATCCCGCATCGCGTGCTGGATGACGTCAACCACAATCCCGACAACCGAGGATTCTGTACGCCAAAAAACAGCTGTCTACCGGCCGGTCTCATCAACGCCAGTATATGTCAAGGAGGTGCGTTTTTGTTGAAGGAAATATATAATGTGTTTATGCTGAGGAGGTGCGTTTTTGTTGAAGAAAATATATGATGGTTATCGCTGACTTTGTTTCTGGCATAGCCAAGGTCGCCGTTGCAAGGTTGCAGGAACTTTACCCTTGTCAAACCATTTTAAAATTGGTTAATTCATTTCACAATCTTTGATTTATGTATGTACCCTGCAGTCATCTAATCAACTGTAGCGTAACTACTACTACATGTACTACTACTTCTTCTAATACTTCTACTGCTACTACTACCACTACTACTACAACGACGACGACGACTACTACTTCCGCTACTACTACTTCTATCGTAGATGGGTATATAGGGTACCGTCCGACACGTCGATTGATCTATCCCGGCCACACACTTTGATACAAGCCCCTGTGCCCTAGAATAAATGAGAAAAAGTGAAGGTGTCTACAACTGCATCTTGAACACGCGGCCAGTACCGTGTAACTGGCCTTGAGACCGATCGATTCAAGGGGGGCAATGCAATCTCAGTCATCTGAAAGAGGGAAATCCAAACGCAATCCGCCTTGTTCGATTTTATGGGCTTGGACGATAGAGAAAAATAAGAAAAGCAAAAGCTGGAGTCCAGTCTGGACAAAACTGCTATCAAGAACGCAGAATTGATTTTTTCTGAGTTTTTTTTAGCCGTAAGCGCCATGTTTATTGGAGCAGGAAACTCTTCCAGAGTGAGGCCCCTTTGTTGGTTTCACTGCAGCCGCCAGCAGTTATGAGAAATGAGAAATGAGAAATGGCGCTTACGGCTAAAAAAAAAACTCAGAAAAAATCAATTCTGCGTTCTTGATAGCAGTTTCGTCCAGACTGGACTCCAGCTTTTGCTTTTCTTATTTTTCTCTATCGTCCAAGCCCATAAAATCGAACAAGGCGGATTGCGTTTGGATTTCCCTCTTTCAGATGACTGAGATTGCCCCCCTTGAATCGATCGGTCTCAAGGCCAGTTACACGGTACTGGCCGCGTGTTCAAGATGTCTACAACTGTTGCAGGCACGCCTCTGGTCTTTTCCCTGCCTCATTTCCTGGATGGTGACCCGGAAGTGAGGTCACGTGTCATGGGAATGCACCCCCGCCGAGATGAGCATGAATTCATCATCGATATTGAACCGGTATGACTCGATTAGTCTGTTTTGTCTCAATCCCTCGCCCTCTTCTTGCCTGGCCGCTCAGCATATCAAAAAGACACTTTGCAGTTGTCAAGAAATTCCGCATATATATCATAATTGCAAACACATGCATACCTTTAAACCAAAAAACAAACACATGTTTACAAAGAAGAAAGAATTGGTTAAAAGTGTGTGTGTGTGTGTGTAAGTGTGTGTGTGTGTAAGTGTTTTTTTTTTTTTTTTTGGGGGGGGGGGGGGGCGATCATAATTTTATTGCTGCATTAATTTCTGTTCAAAACTGAACGATTAAACGCGATAGATAAAAACTAAACTAAAGGACTGAGAAGTAGATGGTACTGAGAGTTAGCGTTCGTTTCTAAAATTAAACTAAAACTATACTTTTTAATTTTTTAAATTTATTTGTTTAGCTCACAGCTGTTTCTTTTTGGTTGTGTGAGTGTGTGTGTGTGTGTGTGTGCGTGCGTGCGTGTGTATGTTTTTGTTTCTTTTTGGTTGTGTGAGTGTATGTGTGCGTGCGTGCGCGCGAGCGCGCGTGCGCATGTGTGTGTGTGTTTCACTGTACTAGTGTCGTTATATCCAACAGCCTGTTGCTTATATCATTATGGTGACAACTTTATGTGCATTTTTACCTGATACACCTGCAGAATCTTTACCGTAACATTTTTATTCTGTGTACAGATCACTGGAATGGTCATGCGTCATGCGTTACGCCTTCAAGTCAACGTATATGTGCACAATATTTCACATATACGGTAAGTTTCAGTTAGAACTTAGAAGACCTGTTGATAACTTTCATGTATACAAACATTTAATTTTTAATTTAAAGACACACTCCTTCCCGTGTAAAACGTTCAGCTCACCGTCTCGGATCTGGACAGACTTTTACATGGAATAAGAACATAACTCCACTTGGTCACATACTAAAAATTAACACCCTGACAGATTTTTGTGGTGAGTTGGGTTGGTTTTTAAAACAAATTGAAAGTATGAATTCATTTTTTAGAAAAGCCATTTGTGTCTTTTTTGAATGTAATTCATCAAAAAATCTAAAATATGCACAATATGTTGATTGTTTGTATGTGTCCAATGGATGGTCTTCTCTCATATGAATGCCTGGTCAGATCTAAAATCAAGATGGTGAGCCAAACTGTTTTAACGAAAAGGATCTTGCCTTTAGGCCAATAAAAAAATAGGCTGTTTACGGTAACATAGGCAAATAAAATAGGGTCGGTAGGTCGGGATTTTTTTCCCCAAAAAACCCCATATTTTTAAGTTATTTTGCCAAAAAACAAACTTTTTTTTTCCCCAAAAGGCAAAAAAAAGTCTAGGGTCGCGCGAAAAAATAGGGTCGGTCGGGATACCGTAAACAGACTATTTTTTTTGGTGGCCTTAGAACACACGCACGCATGCACGCACACACACACACACGCACTCACACACACACACACACACACACAGCCAAAAACTGTCCATACCAACATGTTGGTTTGCATCTTTTAATACTGGAAGGTGTTTGAAAATGTATTCACTGTTGCAGAGAGACAGGAAATTTGAAGAAGCCGATCTTTCTACCACTCTTCTGGTTCAACGAGGTTGGTTCCCTTGTAACATATTCCCAGCAATACGCATGTATTCATCTCACCAATCAGAGTCAATCAAGTTGAAAATATCAGTCACTGAGTCGCTCAATCCATCAACTGTACTGGCTCATGATAAAAACCATGGACTCCTTCTATGGACCATGCACCTCGATCCTGTTCTGAAAAGAAACAAACGGCGCTAGAGCGCTCAAAACAGTTTCATTAGACCATGACTTTTTCGCTATTTTTCTGATTTTTTTATGTCGATCTTAACGCAAGAACCTTGCTTGTGTGAATTCGATTTTGGTGGGTAGCTTTGTTATAGGTTTCACGGTACTGACACTGCCTTTTGTCAAATCAAACTGTTTGTTGAATATGCTATATATCACAAATATCTGCCCAGTTTTTGTTTATGACGTGTAGTATATGTATATATGTCGTGCCGAATTCACGGAATTGCCGAATTCTCGGAATTGGCAACATTTTTGCCCATTTCGCGTAATCGGCAAAACGATGCCCGGCCATTTCGTGAAATCGGCAGCGTTTTGCCGAATACGCGAAATGGGCAAAAATGTTGCCGATCCCGCGAATTCGGCAATTCCGTGAATTGGGCACGGCATAGACACGTGGACATGTTGACCCTCACACGTGTTGATCCCTCACAGACTACGGAGGTGGACAACCAGACAGCCAAGGAGTTTCGGGACAATGTCCAAGAACCCATGAACATTTTCAAAACGCTCAAGTTTGGTGCGCCCGTTCTGGGAAGTGTCATTCTAGCCATAAGCATGCTCGCCTTCTTCACGAATAAGAACAAGAAAGATAGGGTAAGTGCATCTGCATTGTATGATGCTTTTGTCATTCACTTAAAAACCCAGTCGTGCAAAAAAAACAACACAACAGCAACAACGAACACACACAACAAACACACACACACACACACCGATTGTACGTGGGAGTTTCAGCACATTATCGCAAAAGAAGGAGAAGGTGTTATGCTTTTTGCGAGTTGAAAGGGTCTAATATGTCAACAAGAGACTAAAAACCAGAATCAATCAGAATGGCCACAGTGGTTCCGATGATGTCAGGCTCTTCCAACGAGAGGACACCTCCCATGAAAGGACGCCTTCTGTTTTCCCTTTGTCATCTTGACCAAAATGTACCTGTGACAATACGCCACAGTAGCTGCAATCATGATGAGACTTGTGTCTGGTCCAAAGGGCTTTCGTGGCATGTTTCATTGTAATATGTGACCCTCCACCACGAAATGAGTCGCATGTCACCTCGCGCGGCTCTGCGCTAGGCTTAATGTGAGTCCTGGGAGTGTCTGGTAACAGTGTGAGGGTCACCTTAGTCACAGGCTTATAACTCAAACAGTTTTCGCTCTTTTCTAAAACGGTTTTTGACCACTGGATAGAGCATAAAAAACTCTTTGTGAAAAAATGTAAAAATATTAAAATCATGCAGAGGTGACATGTGACCAATTCCGTGGTGGAGGGTCACATATTTGCAAATGATGCGCGGCAACCTTTTCATGTATAAATTCACATCGTACCTGGGACCTCCCTTTTAAAACTGCCAAAATTCCGAGAAAATCATGTCTTAAAGGGTTTGGGTGGGGGGGGGGGGGGGGCGGGGGGAGAAGGAGGGTAGATTGAAAAGGGAGCTCCCAGTGTGTTCTGTTAGTAAACTGGGGATGAAGCCAGCTTATATGCACAGCATAATTCTTGTTCCTTATTAACAAGTAATTATCACAACTGTGTGAACTTTTTATGTGATGTAAGGATGGTTGGAGTTACACGGATACATTTTCACGTCTCTTCTGAGTCCTGTTGTGCAATTGTTATTAGCTTTTCTTTTGTGTGTGCTGATCTACTGTAACCATCTCGTCTTTTTTTTGCAGAGCAACAGTGAAACAACTCCTTTTTACGATGGACCTATATACTGAGCCAATGGCCCGTAGTGCTATTTCGAATTCACTACTTGTTTGTCAAGGGAAGTGTTCTCCTCTCATGAATTCATTCATTTGGATACAAAATAATGCGGAGTATTGTAACGTGGAGCAAATAAAGAATTCAATCTGTAGCTAAATGCCCAAATAAACAAATCTCCATACCTTGCTGCACATTGTGTGTGTGTGTGTGTGTGTGTGTGTGTGTGCTTGCGGGTGCGTGGGTGTGAATAGATTTGTCAATGTTTCCCGTACATTTATTTATTGTCTTCAGGAATGCGTCACATGCCTTCGATACACATGCATTTTTATGTGTGATTTATGCTAAATTGGTATAATGTGCATTGTATGCTTTAACATATCGTGTTGTTATTATATTTTACTCATTACCTATTATGTTGACAACCGATTTTTATTTTTTATAAGGCCCCTATATGTTAATTTGTATTGTAATTCGTAGTTTATTATTGTAAAGTGCCGAGAGCACATAGTTATTACTTCGAGTTAACTAGAGTAAACATCGTCCAGCATTTTTCATAGGATATCCATGTTTGCTAATGTGCCTCTATATTGTGTGCGATATTTTTTGACGAGACCATTCATTTTGTGGATTCTGTGATGTGTAATTTATTTCTGTTATCATTGGTTTTGGGACAAAATGCGGACTTTCAAGCTACAGACAAGTTTATGTTTCAGGTAATTATAAGTGATTCCAGGGCTATGAGTCTTGAAGAGAAATATTCTTTAACTTTTACAATTTTAACTTCAAGGGTGGGTTTTTTCTCTCCAAAGAACGTTTTCATGATGATGATGAACGTTTTACGATTATCACTACTCTATTTATCATCTTCATACTATTCCTTTAGCATTCCCCAACAGAGATATGCACCAGATCAAAGGATTGATTTGCGTAATTGTCAAATCATGTTTCTTGGAATAATGGTGCGTATTATGTTCTTCATGATTTGACTGATTTTAAACAGAGAAAGAGAGAGACTAAGGGAGAGAATGGATGGAGCGAGAAAGAGACAGAGAGAGAGAGAGAGAGAGAGAGAGAGGGAAGGGAGGGAGCAAGAGAGAGAAGGGAGCGAGAGTGAGAGAGAGCGAGAGAAAGATTTCAAGCTACAGAAGTTGTACATATTTTTTTTCCTTTTCTTGTTGTATCATGTTGAAATTGAATAAACTCTTGTTTAAACCAATAATAAATTCAAATGCTTTCTATTATATCACCATAACTGCTGTTTTACGGAGTTTAAATAGAGCCATCAAGAATGCTTGGCATCACACACACACACACACACACTAAAACAAATCTTACTCAGTTCAGTTTTCTTCACTTTATTAAGCAAGTAATTTTCATATGCCCGATACACCAACAGTACAGAATCTCAAGTGATGCCCGGTCACAAAACACAATTTCAATCAATCAATCAATATGATGAGGCTTATATCGCGCGTATTCCGTGGGTACAGTTCTAAGCAAAGGGATTTTTTTAAATTAAAAAAAAAAAAATTAATAAATTTATTTTTTTGCAATTTATATTGCGCACATATTCAAGGCGCAGGGATTTATTTATGCGGTGTGAGATGGATTTTTTTTTTACACAATACATCACGCATTCACATCGGCCAGCAGATCGCAGCCATTTTGGCGCATATCCTACTTTTCACGGCCTATTATTCCAAGTCACACGGGTATTTTGGTGGACATTTTTATCTATGCCTATACAATTTTGCCAGGAAAGACCCTTTTGTCAATTGTGGGATCTTTAACGTGCACACCCCAACTGACAAATTTTACTTCACAAAAGCCTTCATTCTAGGTTCAATAAAAGTCTATTGAACAGTTATATTGAGTGACAGTGTTCATTCTTTGCTCGGTACACGACAATGTATAACTTTTTTAAATTTTTGTTATTTGTGGATTATGTATTTTGAAATGTGTGTGTGTGTGTGTGTGAGTGATATGTACAGTTTATAATTTCTAAATTAAACGATAACTTTGATATATTTCAATTTGCATTGTGAACAAAATTGTTTATTTTCTTAATGTATTTTGTATTTAATAGTGTTGTTAGGCACTTGGAACTATTGTAGTATTTGTGCCATAAAAATATAATTATGATTATTATGTAATGGTCCTTCATGCAACTTTACAATGATGCGAGCACTAGGGACAGAAGTAGATCCTACTCAACCAGAATTCAAAACTTCATTTCCACCACCAGCTGATGGAAACTGAAGAATGCAGTTCATACTCGATGCATGTCTTATGCTGAAGCTGGCACACAACAGCCTAAGAGATTTGGGTGTACTCAGACAGGAATGGGATTAAGACACTCAGGTGGTGCCATGTTGTTGCCCTGAATCACCTGCTGAAGTCTGAAGATCAAAGACTAAGCAACAAGATAACATAACATTTTATATAGTCCTGTGAGGTAACTCTCATGGAAATTCAGGCTGCCTTCTCCCTGTGAAAAGCGAGCTGCCATACCGTACATCGCTTCCCATTTTTCTCTCTCAAGAAAACTGAAGGATCCGCATTAAATTTTATTTCATTTTCACAAGCAGAAAATTAAGGTGACTCTTGGTGCAATTGTTAACGATGCAGCACACAGAATGGCAAGGCAGACATCAGACTTCCAGAATTCTGAGGTTGCAAAGGCTGACACTATTCATTTGCACATAACGTTGAAGATTTCTTACCATTTAAATATTTTCTAAGAAATCAACAGTACCTCAAAGATACTTTTAAGCGCTCAGTTTTGAGTAAACGTCCATACCCCACTTTGGGTCAATACAATACCAAGTAAACTCTCACCCCAAACTTTGAATATTGAGTTAGGGAAAATATTTGACTAAGTTTCCCTTATAAATTCCCATGTGCAGTACCGATATTTGAACTGAATAACACCTACATGAATGCCCACTGCAGGACGAAAAAAGAAGCACAGCTTGGCCTGATGAGACCCCCCTGCAAGAGAAGCTGTTTGGCGACCTGGTGGCCCTAAAGAAGACGGCGGCTTTTGTGGGTGCCACAGGAGTGGATGTCCGAAGGGAGCGAACGAGAAGAATAAGAAGAATAAATGGTGATGAAGAAAGAAGATGGCGGACGAGTAGGGACGTCTGTGTAGCTCTTTGCAGTGAAATGTGAAATTAGTGGAGTTGTATGGTGTTGTGGTAGATGTGGTTTGTGTGACAGATATGCAACAGTCTCCACGCTTTGTTACTGCAAGTAGGTGCTTATACGCTCATCATGTGCTGCATATAATGAACATTTCTTTACAATTTCTCGAGAGAGTGATCGGTCTGTTGACATTTTGCATTGACCCAAAACAAGTTTTATACGACAATTTCAAACTCCCAGCGACAGAGTATCTGGACAATAATGCCATGAAAGGATAATATATATTGTTGATGTTTCTTATCTTGAGAACCCAGGGGGTCATGCAAGACTAATTCAGCTGGGGCCAAGAAAAGATGAAGGGTGGCACCACTTTCAAGGCTAAAAAAGATAAGAATTTGTAGCTGGACAATCACCTGGACGATCCTCCGCCATATTTCAGCAACTTCTACGACTCATGGACAACGCTGCTCTATGCTCGACCACGCACCAGGCTTACACCTGGGCGCCGCATTGGGGGGGAAATCCCTGACGTTCAGATAGTTACCAAACTAGTTAATTTAATTACCACTTCCAATGTCATTGATTGATTGTTGTATTGTATTTTGATCAGGATTTGTGAGACCGAGTGTGTAATCCTTAAGAGTGAGTGAGTTAGTGAGTGCGAGTGCTTAGTAGAAGTGAGTAGGGGGGGGGGGGGGGGGGGTTAGAATAGCTGCATGAATGAACAAGAAGGGCAAAGCCCATACGACTCACATGCTTGACCTCGACCTTTAGGGTAACTAAACCTAGCAATGACATCATACACTTAAGAACTGCTTTACACATTTTTCCTACCAATATACATGTGACCTTGACCCAAGGTCAAGGTCATCCAAGGTCATGCAACACAAAGCTGTTAATTCAAGACATAGGAAGTACAATGGTGCTTATTGGCTCTTTCTACCATGAGATATGGTCACTTTTAGTGGTTCACTACCTTATTTTGGTCACATTTCATAAGGGTCAAAGTGACCTTGACCTTGATCATATGTGACCAAATGTGTCTCATGATGAAAGCATAACATGTGCCCCACATAATTTTTAAGTTTGAAACAGTTATCTTCCATAGTTCAGGGTCAAGGTCACTTCAAAATATGTATACAATCCAACTTTGAAGAGCTCCTGTGACCTTGACCTTGAAGCAAGGTAAACCAAACTGGTATCAAAAGATGGGGCTTACTTTGCCCTATATATCATATGTAGGTGAGGTATTCAATCTCAAAAACTTCAGAGAAAATGGGAAAAATGTGAAAAATAGCTGTTTTTTAGGCAACATTTATGGCCCCTGCGACCTTGACCTTGAAGCAAGGTCAAGATGCTATGTATGTTTTTTGGGGCCTTGTTATCATACACCATCTTGCCAAATTTGGTACTGATAGACTGAATAGTGTCCAAGAAATATCCAACGTTAAAGTTTTCCGGACGTCCGGATGGACGTCCGGACGGACGGACGGACGACTCGGGTGAGTACATAGACTCACTTTTGCTTTGCATGTGAGTCAAAAATAGTTGATTGTATTTGTAAATAAATGTTTGTGTATGTTATTTCCTGTTGCCTAGTATGCAAGTTGCATGAATGTTGTTTCCTGTTGCCTAGTATGCAAGTTGCATGAATGATGGTATAATATTACTTGCGTGAATTTGTGTGCGTGACACCGACTATAAATGTCACCCTTTCTTTCTCGCTTGTTTGTGAATGCTGACATTGGTTCTGCATAGCAGAGCATGAATCTTTCTTTCAGTATTTATTTGAATAATAAACACTTGCTATGAAATTACAAAGCAAAATGATTTCTTTTGCTTTTTTGAGATGTCATTGGGGTCAATCACTCGAATAACCATGCGCATGCATGCGCTCTAGGAAGTAAGAGAGAAAGAGAGAGAGAGAGATGGGAAGAGATGGTGTACAGTTTTGAGGAGAGCTACATTCCTTTGATATGTTTATAACAAGGGATCTCACTCTCGCTCAGGGCCGTGAGAGGTCAACTTTCCCAACGGTTTGCAAAATAACTTTGTAATTGCTATATTTTCTACTACTCGGAGTCTCCAAGGAATGGATATGTAGACCTCCTCGTCCACTCCAAGCCCCTCACTAAAAATGTGAGTCATTTTCTTGCGAAAACCAGTATCTTTGATTTTTGTTGTTGACTACCGTCTATCATCATGCACCATTCGCGTTCACTGTCAGTGAAGCGTTGAAACCTGGTCGATTTAAGCGTGGACAGTGATACCACTAACCCTGATAACAAATGTAGCGGAACATGTAAGAAGACAAAGAAAAGTGCAGCCAACAAAGCCAAGAAAGCTTAACTAACTGATCAACGACAAAGTAACACGCTTCAGTCACATTTTCATCGCAGAGTGAGTGAGTCACTGAGTGTAGCGCTATGGCCACTGGCGGACACGACAGAGACACTGACATTGTCAGTGACACAGACTCTAAAGTGACATGATGACGCCATTTAAACAAGGAACTGTTCCTGCATAGGGTTAAGTGCCCAGTCCCACTTTGGGGCAGAATTTTGCATACAGGGGCAGGTGGGCGTACTTTACCGAATTTAAACTCCACTTCTCCATTCAGAAATAATATTCCATTGAAAAAATTAAGCCCAAACTCCATTAACCCACGGGACAAGTAACGTAAATGTCTTAAAAGATGAAAATAAGTCACAAAAAGACAAATTATTACATTTGTGACCCTCCACCACGGAATGAGTCGCATGTCATCTTTGCATGATTTTCATATTTTTACATTTTCCTAATGAGTGTTTTATGCTCTATCCAGTGGTAAAAACCGTTTTAGAAAAGAGCGAAAACTGTTCGAGTTATAAGCCTGTGACCGAGGTGACCCTCACACTTTTACCACAGTCCCCCCCGGACTTCTATTAAGCCTAGCGCAGAACCGCGCGAGGTGACATGCGACTCATTTCGTGGTGGAGGGTCACATTTAGTCAAGCTGTGGAACTCGCAGAATAAAACTCAATGGGCTGCATGTTCGTTTCACCAAGACTAGCAGGCTCAGAAAGCATTGGCACGCTGGCTAAACGTTTCAATGTTTCATGACAATCTGCCCAGTAGTTTTCTGGGAATCGCTCTACACACACAAATGCAAACACACACATATATATATATATACACCACAACCCTAATCTCAATTCCCAGTTTAAATGTAAATGCACTTGCAATGGTTTTGCATATTATGCATATACTGTGTCATGCCTGAGGTGAAAAAGCTTCTCTAGCGCTTCTTGTACTGGCAAGCTTTGAGTTGGATTCGCGGTGCTTTTTTTCGTGATGCTTCTGCGACCTTTTTGAACTTGAAGAGCAGGAACATCTTACCCAGAAAGACCTGGAAGAGAGCAAAAGGGGAAACACGTTTGTACGACAATCAGATTATAAAGGAGCATTCTGGAGTGTGAGTGATATTGGTTCCTTGCTTAACAAAATATTTCATTGTTGATCTATAGATGGCTGCATTGCTTTAATTTCATTTGTGGTATTATGAATCAATCAATGAGTCTTATATCGCGCATATTCCATGGGTACAGTTCTAAGCGCTCTGCAGTGATGCCGTGTGAGATGAAATTTTTTACGGCCAGTAGATTGCAGCCATTTCGGCGCATATTTACCTTTTACGGCCTATTATTCCAAGTCACACGGGTATAGGTAGACAATTATTAACTGTGCCTAAGCAATTTTGCCAGGAAAGACCCTTTTGTCAATCGTGGGACCCAATGTAGTGTACTCTTTTTTTGGGGGCGTTACTTTTGATACACTTGTACTTCACTGTGACCCAGTAACACTTAAACACATGTACTTTACAAATAATGAAATATATATGCACTGTACATGCATGTTTCACACATGATATGCACGAAAAATCAAATAGGAATCCTTCTAACTAATCTAAATTTCTTGATTCTTTAAGGCAAGGCAGCGAATGCTTCATGCTTTACCCGTTGACAACTCTGACAAGCAGCTAACTGTCTTACACGTTCACTACATGTTTGTTTGCTTATGCAAGGCAATTGCATGGGTGGGACTGAAGAGTGTCATGAATCCTGACGAATTTTAAGGGGGGGGGGGGGGGGGAGGCCCCAGACGCTGAAGGATTTGTATAATTAACAACCAAAAAAACGTCACCACAGACATTACGAATCCGGATTTCCGGAATATACCGGAAGAATCCCACCCATACAATTGTAATACCGCCATTTGCAGATGTCAGTACGAATGCTCATTTGGGTTAACAATTTTGCCTCTGGAGGTGCTGCACTGTACAGACCTAAGAACCCCTATTTTGCACTTGTAGTATTCTCAAACAAACTTGGTGTATTTTCAGAAAAATTAGTACACTCCACACATCATTTGAACATGTATCCATGATTTCTTTCTTTCTTTATTTGGTGTTTAACGTCGTTTTCAACCATTCAAGGTTATATCGCGACGTTATATCCATGATTCAAACTGGGTTGTTCGAGACTACCTGTCACGTAACATGCCACAAGAACTACAAAACGAGAGGACAGCACGCTTCGCCTTGCAGTCCGGACTGACGATCTAACAGCGAACGACAAGAAGAAGAAGAACTGCAAAACAGGTGTGTCAATACTGGATCAGCTTCGGGATGCGCTTGTGAAGAAAATTAGTCCAGGAATTTGTTTCTGTATTTTTTCCCAGTGACCGGACTGATCGTATTTGAGACAATCAAGCGTACAGAATACAGCCAAATTGTAGGGGTTCCCAGGTCTGACTTTACCAAACAAAGCATTTGCCTTCTTTGAAAAAAAAAAAAAAAACCCAGTCAGAAGCCATGCCAGATAAAAACAAGAAGAGCAAACGCTCGATCGAGTCACTTTCGCAGTTCTGAATATTATATGAGGCATCAGATGGACAGGAAGAAATTGCTATTCACAACACAATACAGATGTAAATAATTTGATGTAAAGAATAATCCTATAAAGTTTGAATCAAATCCGATGAATAGTTTCAGAGATATGATATTTCAATTTTTTTCCTTCAAGACATACCTGTGACCTTGAAAAAGGTCAAAGGTCACCAAAGCAGACGTCAAAGTGTAGAGGTCACTGGGAGTCACGTTCACATAAAATTTGAGCCCGGTCACTTTTATAGTTTCCGAGAAAAGCCCAACGTTAAGTTGTGTGTTGCCGAACAGAAAAGGCTAGTTATCTCCCTTGTTTTTCTGATAACGTTCGTAAAAGGCTACAGATGTAAATACTTTGATGTAAAGAATAATCCTACAAAGTTTCAATCACATCCGATGAACTTTGTCAAAGATATAAAATGTCTAATTTTTCCTTTGACGCTGACCTGTGACCTTGAAAAAGGTCAAAGGTCAACGAAACCATCGTTAAAGTGTAGAGGTCATTGGAGGTCACGACTAAACAAAATATGAGCCGGATCGCTTTGATAGTTTCCGAGAAAAGTCCAACGTTAAGGTGGTGTCTACGGACGGCCGGCCGGCCGGCCGGACAGACTAACACTGACCGATTACATAGAGTCACTTTTTCTCAAGTGACTCAAAAACCACAGCATATATATATATATACACTAGCTCTTGCCTCAGCATTTTACTGTGACCCGATTGCATTCTGTACTAAGACTGTCCCAACAGGCAATGCAAGATGCTCTTCTGCTTGGTGAGGCTAGGTCTCATCTGAGTCTCCAAAATATATGTAAAATATAACCCCACGACAAAGTATGTGTAAAATCATCTCACCTTTTTCTGATGGCGAAATCCAAGGGCTTCAACATTCTTGACAAAGTTGTTGACGCTGTAGAACCGACTGACCACCTCCGTAACCCTCAGTGTGCCCCTGAGAAAAACAAACAAACAACATAAATAGCATGATAAAATCCTCCGAAAGCGGCGTATGGCTGCCTTAATGGCGGGGTAAAAACGGTCATACACGTAAAATTCCACTCGTGCAAAAAACACGAGTGTACGTGGGAGTTTCAGCCCACGAACGCAGAAGAAGAAGCATGATAAAATGCTAAAACTATAATTTTTCAGATATATAGTCCCAATAGGTCCTGATACTCATGAGAGAAACACATGTTTTGAGATATTTTAAGTACAGTGCCACACTGACAAATTTTAAACAAAAGAAACACAGGGAGAACTGCATGCATCAGACTGCATACTCAGGGAAATGCCAGCAAAACAGTAACATACAAGCACATGTGTGCATCATTATCTGTATCATAAGTGTCTATCCGTCCACTTTAAAAATCCTTGGGTCAAAGTATTGTGATTTTAACGTTTTGTTTTGTCATAAAGTAAACATTCCAATAACTTACTATTCTTGTGTGTTTTTTATTCGTGATCTTTGGGTGTTTTGTTGTTCTTTTTTTAATTTTTTTAATATTATCAATCACTTGAAGTTTGTAATACATTCTCAATCATTTTTAGTCTGTTTGTTATATTCTCCATCATTTGTAGTTTGTAATAGATTCTCAATCATTTGTAGTTTGTTTGTAACATTCTCAATCATTTGTAGTTTGTAATACATTCTCAATCATTTGTAGTTTGTAATACATTCTCAATCATTTGTAGTTTGTTTGTAATACATTCTCAATCATTTGTAGTTTGTTTGTAATACATTCTCAATCATTTGTAGTTTGTAATACATTCTCAATCATTTGTAGTTTGTAATACATTCTCAATCATTTGTAGTTTGTAATACATTCTCAATCATTTGTAGTTTGTTTGTAATACATTCTCAATCATTTTTAGTTTGTTTGTAATAAATTCTCAATCATCTGTAGTTTGTTTGTAATACATTCTCAATCATTTGTAGTTTGTAATACATTCTCCATCATTTGTAGTTTGTTTGTAATACATTCTCAATCATTTGTAGTTTGTTTGTAATACATTCTCAATCATTTGTAGTTTGTTTGTAATACATTCTCAATCATTTGTAGTTTGTAATACATTCTCCATCATTTGTAGTTTATTTGTAATACATTTTCAATCATTTGTAGTTTGTTTGTAATATATTCTCAATCATTTGTAGTTTGTTTGTAATACATTCTCAATCATTTGTAGTTTGTTTGTAATACATTCTCAATCATTTGTAGTTTGTTTGTAATACATTCTCAATCATTTGTAGTTTGTTTGTAATACATTCTCAATCATTTGTAGTTTGTTTGTAATACATTCTCAAACATTTGTAGTTTGTTTGTAATACATTCTCAATCATTTGTAGTTTGTTTGTAATACATTCTCAATCATTTGTAGTTTGTTTGTAATACATTCTTAATCATTTGTAGTTTGTAATACATTCTCAATCATTTGTAGTTTGTTTGTAATACATTCTCAATCATTTGTAGTTTGTTTGTAATACATTCTCAATCATTTGTAGTTTGTAATACATTCTCAATCATTTGTAGTTTGTTTGTAATACATTCTCAATCATTTGTAGTTTGTAATACATTCTCAATCATTTGTAGTTTGTTTGTAATACATTCTTAATCATTTGTAGTTTGTAATACATTCTCAATCATTTGTAGCTTGTAATACATTCTCAATCATTTGTAGTTTGTAATACATTCTCAATCATTTATAGTTTGTAATACATTCTCAATCATTTGTAGTTTGTAATACATTCTCAATCATTTGTAGTTTGTTTGTAATACTTTCTTTATTTCTTTATTTGGTGTTTAACTTCATTTTCAACCGTTCAAGGTTATATCGCGACGGGTTTGTAATACATTCTCAATCATTTGTAGTTGGTTTGTAATACATTCTCAATCATTTGTAGTTGGTTTGTAATACATTCTCAATCATTTGTAGTTTGTTTGTAATACATTCTCAATCATTTGTAGTTTGTAATACATTCTCAATCATTTGTAGTTTGTTTGTAATACATTCTCAATCATTTGTAGTTTGTAATACATTCTCAATCATTTGCAAACAGATTTCATTCTTGTAATTCTGTTGCCTCGCTAACATGAAATAGTTGTAGTTGGTTTGTAATACATTCTCAATCATCAGTAGTTTGTTTGTAATACATTCTCAATCATTTGTAGTTTGTTTGTAATACATTCTCAATCATTTGTAGTTTATAATACATTCTCAATCATGTGTAGTTAGTTTATAATACATTCTCAATCATTTGTAGTTTGTTTGTAATACATTCTCAATCATTTGTAGTTTGTTTGTAATACATTCTCAATCATTTGTAGTTTGTTTGTAATACATTCTCAATCATTTGTAGTTTGTTTGTAATACATTCTCAATCATTTGTAGTTTGTAATACATTCTCCATCATTTGTAGTTTGTTTGTAATACATTTTCAATCATTTGTAGTTTGTTTGTAATACATTCTCAATCATTTGTAGTTTGTTTGTAATACATTCTCAATCATTTGTAGTTTGTTTGTAATACATTCTCAATCATTTGTAGTTTGTTTGTAATACATTCTCAATCATTTGTAGTTTGTTTGTAATACATTCTCAATCATTTGTAGTTTGTAATACATTCTCAAACATTTGTTGTTTGTTTGTAATACATTCTCAATCATTTGTAGTTTGTTTGTAATACATTCTCAATCATTTGTAGTTTGTTTGTAATACATTCTTAATCATTTGTAGTTTGTAATACATTCTCAATCATTTGTAGTTTGTTTGTAATACATTCTCAATCATTTGTAGTTTGTTTGTAATACATTCTTAATCATTTGTAGTTTGTAATACATTCTCAATCATTTGTAGTTTGTAATACATTCTCAATCATATGTAGTTTGTAATACATTCTCAATCATTTGTAGTTTTTTTGTAATACATTATTAATCATTTGTAGTTTGTAATACATTCTCAATCATTTGTAGTTTGTAATACATTCTCAATCATTTGTAGTTTGTAATACATTCTCAATCATTTGTAGTTTGTTTGTAATACATTCTCAATCATTTGTAGTTTGTTTGTAATACTTTCTTTATTTCTTTATTTGGTGTTTAACTTAATTTTCAACCGTTCAAGGTTATATCGCGACGGGTTTGTAATACATTCTCAATCATTTGTAGTTGGTTTGTAATACATTCTCAATCATTTGTAGTTTGTTTGTAATACATTCTCAATCATTTGTAGTTTGTTTGTAATACATTCTCAATCATTTGTAGTTTGTAATACATTCTCAATCATTTGTAGTTTGTTTGTAATACATTCTCAATCATTTGTAGTTTGTAATACATTCTCAATCATTTGCAAGCAGATTTCATTCTTGTAATTCTGTTGCCTCGCTAACATGAAATTTGCAAAGATATAATATACCACTGGCACTGCTCTGTCTATTGTGTCTGGATGATCACATTGGGTGTGCAAGATCTTCTTCTTCGTTCATGGGCTGGAACTCCCATGTTCACTCATGTTTTTGCACGAGTGGATGTTTACGTGTATGACCGTTTTTACACCGTCATTCAGACAGCCATACGCCGCTTTCAGGGGACGCAAGATGTAAGATGAAGACAAGTGACAGAAATCAGAAGGAACCAGAGAGAACAAATGCTCACCCTTGCTTCAGGACCCTGTTTGCTTCACACAGATAGTCGGAGAGGTTGGTTCCCATCAGAGACAGACAGAACACGGCAACATCTACACTGCTGTTCTCCAGAGGAACCTGCCAAAGGGAACAACGGGGGGATATTATTATTACAGCCATGTCAAAGCATCAACAACAACAACAAAAATATTGTGTAAATGTAACCACTGGTGGTGCTGTTAGTTTTAAGAGGTGGCTAGGGTGTGGAATCCAGCTTCAAAGAATGTTTTAATTGAGCGAACTGAAGAACTAACTTAGCAGTGGCTAGCACACACTTATGATTACAAAGTGAATTTAAAACCATGCACATGCACACAGCGTGACACAGAGGCAGAACTAAAGACACAAGGCAACAGGTGGACAGAAGCGGAAAGAACAGCCCAGAGCAGAGTGCGATGGAGAAACCTAGTCAATGGCATATGCTCCGGTCAGGGGCAAAGAGCCTAAGTAAAGTAAAGTAAGCACGCACACAAACAAGCATGCACACACACACACACTTACAAAGTTGCACAAGGATCAGTAAAACAGAAAAAACAACATACTCTACTGCAGTCAGCCTTTACTCATAAACACAACCTGACTTCATTTGACAGTGTTTCCCAAAATATTGCAGTGTCAACACAAAAACGTTTCATAACTACAACAAAAACAATAAATCTGAGAGACTACACAAGTTTTTGAGCATACCCTGGCAATGTTACAGGCAGTGATGAAAGGCTTGCTTGCCACCAGATCAAAGGAGTGGACCTTGTGCTTGGGCAAACTCTCTGCTAAGTGACCATCCCCACAACCAAAGTCTGCAAGCACAGCGCCAGCTTTCCTGAAACACACATATTTTCAACAATGTCAGCTTTACAGCAGTCCCTGCAATGTACGGCCCCCGGCGTGAGCGGACACCTGACATGTACGGACACATTTGCTCGGCACGGAGTGTTTTCCTTCTATATTTGCCCCCCCTTAAACGGACACCTGCAAAACGTGGACGCGGACACTCATTTTCGGTCCCAACAGCAGGTCATACCTCCAATGTACGGACAGACCATCGTCAAATTTTCACCACAACAAAATCGATAACAGAGCAGTCCGGCTCTTGGTACAAAGATCACAGCCGCAATGGCGTGATGACAGTCACTGATAACTTGAGTGCACGTGTACCCATCAGGAGGGGGGGTAGTTTTGGTCAGGAGTGGAGTACATGCGAAGATGCCAACATGAAACTGCACTGTGCTCTTTATTCTTGTCTGTTGGACGTAAACAACAGAAACCACAGTCGATGAAGGTCCTGAGCGAAAGAGAGTGAAAAACCGGCCACAGTTCTCAGCATCGTGTGTCTGTGTGTAACCTCTTTCATTGACAAGATACTCTTGTTTCCCTTCAGCCTTGACCAGTGAGTCGGTTGCCTAACACTTTCAACGGTTTCAACACTTTTTATACAAATCATTTTTACAGAACGTTTAAAGAAGTATTAGGAGTTTATTGTTATTGTTTAGTAGCCACAAGAAGTGATTAGCATAGACTCAATCCTGTTGTTTGTGTGTCTCTGTGTGAGTGTATGGGGGAGGGGGTGGTGTGGTCACCCCTCCCGTGACCGAACACCTGCAATGTACGGACAGTTTTGCTATGGCCCAAGGGTGTCCGTTCATGAGAGGGACTGCTGTACCACAAACAAGTCTTTTACCACAAAATATCTTCTTCTCCCTTTCTTTCCTCATATAACGACAAATCAAATCTAAGTATGGAGAAAATTCTACACTAACACACCTGCTGACTAGACACAGATCCAGACTCCCGGTGCCCTTGAAATGAATAATCTGACATACTCTGCCACCTTTCTTTAAGACCTAAAACAAAAAATTCTAAATACGTCAGGTCCTACAAAGAAGGGAATCTTAGAATAGAGGTAAATTCACAGGCAGTATGAACAGAAAGTCTGAAAAAGCAATTGGGGTCTTAACAAGAAGAGCAAACGCTCGATCGAGTCACTTTCGCAGTTCTGAATATTATATGAGGCATCAGATGGACAGGAAGAAATTGCTATTCACAACACAATGAGTCACGTTCACATAAAATTTGAGCCCGGTCACTTTTATAGTTTCCGAGAAAAGCCCAACGTTAAGTTGTGTGTTGCCGAACAGAAAAGGCTAGTTATCTCCCTTGTTTTTCTGATAACGTTCGTAAAAGGCTACAGATGTAAATACTTTGATGTAAAGAATAATCCTACAAAGTTTCAATCACATCCGATGAACTTTGTCAAAGATATAAAATCATAAAATGTCTAATTTTTCCTTTGACGCTGACCTGTGACCTTGAAAAAGGTCAAAGGTCAACGAAACCATCGTTAAAGTGTAGAGGTCATTGGAGGTCACGACTAAACAAAATATGAGCCCGATCGCTTTGATAGTTTCCGAGAAAAGTCCAACGTTAAGGTGGTGTCTACGGACGGCCGGCCGGCCGGCCGGACAGACTAACACTGACCGATTACATAGTCACTTTTTCTCAAGTGACTCAAAAAGGGGAAGTCTTCTTCTTCTTCTGCGTTCGTGGGCTGAAACTCCCACATACACTCGTGTTTTTTGCACGAGTGGAATTTTTACGCGTATGACCGTTTTTTACCCCGCCATTTAGGCAGCCATACGCCGTTTTCGGAGGAAGCATGCTGGGTATTTTCGTGTTTCTATAACCCACCGAACTCTGACATGGATTACAGGATCTTTTTCGTGCGCACTTGGTCTTGTGCTTGCGTGTACACACGGGGGTGTTCGGACACCGAGGAGAGCCTGCACACAAAGTTGACTCTGAGAAATAAATCTCTCGCCAAACGTGGGGACGAACTCACGCTGACAGCGGCCAACTGGATACAAATCCAGCGCGCTACCGACTGAGCTACATCCCCGCCCGGGGAAGTCTTAAATTGGGGGGGTTCTACTGTAGAAAATTGAAAAGGTAAAAGAACATTGAACAATACGAACATATCAATTAGTCTATGTTACTGACCCTTTGCTGAGTTGATGGATGATGGTATCCAAGGGGTTGACCGGCCACCTGGCTACCTGTGCCTGGAAGCCTTCGTGGTACACCTGGAAAGCCTCCGGGTCATCCTTGAAAATCTCCAGTGCCTGCCTCCCCGTGCTAGTGTACAACTGTTCATTCAGGAAGCGAAATCGAGCAGAGTTTAGCTTCTGACGAGTTTGTTCAGTGAAAGACAGTGGCTTACTTTTTTGCTGTTTCATAGTCTGTGAGATTTTCTCTCCAGATGAAGTCCCTTTTTTAGACTGCATGTTGTTCTCAGCATCTTGAGAATGTTTTGTGACTGGTAACCTTGACCTATCTTCAACATCACTATCAGTATCACCACTGTCAGAAAAGTCCTCATCAGCAGAATTACTCCACACACTGTCTTCGTCGGAATCAGAATCATCATCTCTGTGTCTTTTGAGACCATCAGCTGGTTCTGTGTGCACCATTTTCTGCACCTTGACAACAGCTGTCTTCCTCTTTTTCTTTGATTTTACCATTTCCTGGTAACCTGCAACTTTTATCTTTTTTCCCACCTCCACTTTTGCCTTCAAGCCACTATCAGTCTTTTTCTTTTTCTTGCTCAAAGGCATAGCATGCTGTGTTGATGTCATTTGTAAGGCGCCTTCAATAGAACTTGATTTTTCTTCAGGAAGAGTCTTCTTCGTAGAAGGCACCTGTTTAAGCTTTGGCATCTTCTTTTTAGAGGCCACACCGCCTGGTGATGTGTGAGAAACTGGTGTGTTCTTCTTGTTTCCATCCACGGCTTCATCAGGAGTTTTGTTCAATGCAAGATGCTTGTACTTATTTTTCTTGCTATTTTTCTTGTTACGATTACGCCTTTGCTTTCTTGTCATTTCTATGACACTGCCTACTTTCTCAACCTCTGGAACACTGTCACCATTTTGATGTTTTTCATCCACTTTTAGTTTTTTCGAAGTCTTTGTCATAAGAACCTCTTCAGGTCTCTTCCTTTTGGTAGGTTTTCTGTCAGTTTTGCTACTTAGATCCACACTGAGTTTGATATTTAAGTTAACAGCCTTTCGGATTTTGTCAGCTTCTGTCCCCTGTGAAATCTTTTGTTTTTTTGCATCTTTTGGAGATGTTTTTACACCATTTAGCGTTTTCTTTGGAAGATGATCCCTGTCAACTTCTTTTGCA
Source organism: Littorina saxatilis (assembly GCF_037325665.1). Taxonomy (NCBI): domain Eukaryota; kingdom Metazoa; phylum Mollusca; class Gastropoda; order Littorinimorpha; family Littorinidae; genus Littorina; species Littorina saxatilis. The sequence goes on along the minus strand of NC_090250.1, from coordinate 20,752,971 downwards.
GCCTTTTCCAGTTTAGACTTTGGGGATTTCTTTACTTGAGCGTCCCCTTTCACAAGTCTTTTCTTTACTTGAGCGTCCCCTTTCACTGGTCTTTTCTTCTTTTTTGACATCCCTTCCACTGGTGATTTTGACATGATTAGCCTTTGTGGTTCACTCAATTTCTGCCACTATGGTATCAGTTTAGTATCTGAAACAAAATATCAAAAACAGCATCAGAAATTGACAAGACACAAACATGAACTAACCTACGTCTCCATGTGTGTGATGTGTAAGAGAGAGAGAGAGAGAGAGAGAGAGAGAGAGAGAGAGAGAGAGAGAGAGAGAGAGAGAGAGAGAGAGAGAGAGAGAGAGAGAGAGAGAGAGAGAGGGAAGGGAACAAAGAGGGAATGAAAGAGTGAATGAGAGAGAGAGAGAGAGAGAGAGAGAGAGAGAGAGAGAGAGAGAGAGAGAGAGAGAGAGAGAGAGAGAGAGGTCTGTTTTTCCAACTTTGTCTTGTGACAGAATTTTCTTCAACGCAAGATTTGTTGATTCACCTAACGACGCCATCAGACGAAGCTAGACCTCAACAAATCAAGGTTGGAAGATAACTGTTTTTAAATTTAGAAACACGAAAATAAAAAGCATGCACCTCCGGAAAGCGGCGGATGGCTGCCTTAATGGCGGGGCAAAAAAGGTCACACATGTAAAAGCAGTGTGAGTTTCAGTCCATGAACGACGAAGAAGAAAGTAACTAACACTAACACTGTACGGGGATGTAGGAGGAGGGGGGAGTGGGAGTGGAGGATCAGGGGGGGAGGGGGGTGTGTGAGTTTGACTCCTTTCAAATCAAGCTCCAGAAGCGTGGTACATAAAATATCACTCAGGCTTGAGTTACTTACTAAGGACGAAGAAGGAAAACGTGAGACATGGAGGGTTGGAGAGACAGCATACATACATGTGCTACACAGGATGGTAGTACGGTAAACCTTCACTCAAGCCGAGTCAAGGTGCGCACTGTTAGTGTTAAGGCTATGTAACGTGTACATGATCAAAAAGTCTCAAGCACATCAAAATATCGTTTTAATGCCACAGCATTATAAGCATATGAAACAAAACTAACCGTATTTAACAACCAGTCTACGGAGTAGCGTGGACCATGCGGGAGGTCGCCATTGATTAGAAAGAGTGATTTCCCTTGTATCGATGGGGGAAATTACCGGAACCGATCGAAATGCAGAGATGGCACGGAAATGAAGTTTTGTTTCCGTTTGGCAAGCTTTAAAAAAAAAATGTCAAGGTTCTTGGTAAAAATCCTCAGAAAGAGTGTTATTTGTCCTTAAAAGTGATATTTGAATGAATTATGGGTCAAACTGATGAACATTATTTTGGCGACTTTACTGTTGATAAAACATGTAGTTTTGGGGACAGATTCATCTTCCAGAAAAAAAGACTCGGAACTTTGCAATGATTATGTTTTATTTTACCCTAAAGAGGTCCTTTGATGCAACAACAGAGCAACTTCTTCGAATTTATAAACAGATTTTATTTTTTGGGTAGATATCATCAGCACAAAATAAAGCCAGAAAAAAGGTAAGTTTTTGTAATTGGAGAGTTTTCTAAACTCATTTTTTTGTAATTCTTGATTTGTCTCTCTATTACTGCACAGAGACACCGGTACCATTTCTGGTGAAAATACAAAAAAGAGCAAGAAGATTAGACAGTTAGTCCAGAAGATGAGTATTTCCCAATTGACGGCACTGATGCTTAAAAATGATTCTGACGTGAGAGAGGAGAGAGGAGAGAGAGAGAGAGAGAGAGAGAGAGAGAGAGAGAGAGAGAGAGAGAGAGAGAGAGAGAGAAGAGAGAGAGAGAGACAGAGACAC